>NW_007842958.1:0-701 GCF_000696425.1 Galeopterus variegatus
GCTATTCTTTGTGGGAAGATTTATATTTAATAATTCAAATTTTTAAAACACAATATGTCTATTTAGATTTTCTATTTTTCTTAAGTTAGTTTTGGTAATTTGTTCTCTCTAGGAATTTCTCCATTTTCATCTATGTATTTTAAATTGATGCAATTATGATGTTCATAATATTCCTTTATAATCCTTTTCATTTCTCTAATGTCTGTAGTGTTGTCCTTTTTAAACTTTCTCATTTTGGTAATTTGCGTATTCTCTCTTTTCCTTAATCAGTATAACTAAAGGTTTATCAATTTGATCTTTTCAGAGAACCAGATTTTGTGCCCTTTTTCTATTTTCTGCCATTTCTAACTCATTAATTTCCATTCTTATCTTCACTATCTCATTACTTCTACTTAGTTTAGGTTTGATTGGCTCTTCTTTTGGTAACTTCTTGAGGTGAAAACTTAGATTAGTGTCTTCCTTCTAATATAAGCATTAAATGCTATTAATTTTCCTCTAAGCACAGCTTTAGCTGCTTCTCTTAAGTTTGGTATGCTGTAGTTTTGCTTTCATTCAGTTCAAGATATTTTCTAATCTTCTTTGTGATTTCTTCCTTGGTTCATGGGTCATTTCAAAATGTATTGTTTAATTTCCAGACATTTAGGGATTTCTCAGATTTCTCTCTGTTGTCGATTTCTAATTTAATTACACTATGACAGGAA
>NW_007842959.1:0-701 GCF_000696425.1 Galeopterus variegatus
ACTAGAGGATATCCCATCATTGAATGGAAAACAAGAGGCTCTGGGGCTCCCACTGTCCTTTTGGGAAGTCCCTGCCCCCCTCCATGTCTCCTGCCTGCAGCCTCAAGATATGCTTGAAGGTAGGGGCTGCACAGCCTTTGTGCTAGGTAGGGGAGTTGCTCAGGATCAGTGCTGAGGCTCTGGTCTCTTTCTGCAGCCAGTGCCACCACACTAAAGTCCCACAGCCCCATGGCAGTACCTGTAAGTGGGTGCAGATCCCTGCTGGTCTTCATCCTCCCAGATAGGGGAAATCCTAGTTTCCTGTACACAGGGCACCTCCCCACCCACTTCAAAGGCTTCTTCCTCCGTGATAACCCAGCTCCAGCCGTGATAAAGCTAAATTTTCAAAAACAAAGGCCCAATATCCACATGCAAAAGAATGAAATTGAACCCCTACCTCACATCATAAACAAAAATTAATTCAAAAGGGATCAATGTCTTAAATATGAGTTAAAACAGTAAAACTCTTAGAATTAAGCAAAGAGGTAAATCTTTAAGACCCCAGATTTGGCCAATAGATTATTAGCTATAATACCAAAAGCATGAGAAACAAAAGAAAAAATAGATAAATTGAAGTTCACCCAAATTAAAAAATTTTGTGTATCAAAGAACATTATCAAGGAAGTGAAAAGACAGATTATAGTATGGGAAAAATATTTGCA
>NW_007842960.1:0-701 GCF_000696425.1 Galeopterus variegatus
GGGAAGGAAGGTCTGAATTCCTCTCTGGGTTGCTTGGTCTGAGTAGTTACCCCAGTAACTTCTATTGCCCCCTCAGCTGGTCGATCACACCGCTCATGTACCCAGCCTCCTTCTTCTTCTCCGTGCCCAGCACAGCCTATGTGGTGCTCACCTGTATCAACCTCTTTATTGGCATCAATGGCAGCATGGCCACCTTCGTGCTTGAGCTCTTCTCTGATAAGGTAGGATGTGGTGAGAGGAGGGCTTGAGCTGGGTTGGGGCATCAGCTTTAGCCCCTGACCCACCTCTTTTCTTGACCTTGAGCAGAAGTTGCAGGAGGTGAGCCGGATCCTGAAACAGGTTTTCCTTATCTTCCCTCACTTCTGCCTGGGCCGGGGGCTCATTGACATGGTGCGGAATCAGGCCATGGCTGATGCCTTTGAGCGCTTGGGTGAGAATTTTTTGCTTAGTGGGGCCATGGCTACAGACAGCCAGCACCCTTGAAGTGCTACCCTAGAGTCAGTTATATAGGGTGGGGGAAAACAGCCTTCAGGGAGAGAACCAGAGTTTTTAGGTGGCTCCAAGGTTGGGAGGAGTTAGAGGTACAAAAAAAACAGCCATAACGACTAATTTTAAGGGCCGGCCGGTGGCTCACTCAGGAGAGTGCGGTGCTGAGAACACCAAGGCCCCCGGTTCAGATCCTATATAGGGATGGCTGGTTA
>NW_007842961.1:0-701 GCF_000696425.1 Galeopterus variegatus
ACCAAGTTAAACTTATGCCAAATGCATCTTACTGCTTCTTCCTAATTATCATAATTAGAATGAAGAAGTGTTTACAGAGGAAGAATTTATGCTAAGTAAATAATAGTATCAACAGTATCACAGATACCAACAAGTATTTTAAAGAAATCAACTTCACTAAAACCTATTCACTTCTAAAATTGTGAAGACAATTATGGAAACTTTCTTTGATGATCCAGAGTATTCAACAACAGTAATGTAATGAATTGACTAAGTGCTTATAACGTGCTGAACACTGGTCTAGATTGTGTGAACACCAACAGAAACAATGTAAGACACTTCTCTGCTTTAAGGTCCTCATATTAAATAGTAATGAGTGTTGTATCGATGAAGAAAAAGAATACTGACAATATGAATATTCTTGTTTTTATTATTTTGGATGTGTTTATGAGGACTATGGTATACCCACTTGAACCATCTTGCTGAAGAAAGTTTTAAGAAATATATAGTAAACATAAATTAGTAAATACCAGCAGGTTGAGGAACCAGTCAGAATTTAGTCATCAGCCTTGGGAAAATCTTTTACCATCCTTGCACTTCCAAGGAGATACTTATATAGAACGTTACAATTTACAGAACGCTTGTGTGTCATCTAACCAACCACTCATACAGCAGACAAAGACACTAAGTCTCTACAATGCTAATTCGTCCCAGATCCCAAA
>NW_007842962.1:0-701 GCF_000696425.1 Galeopterus variegatus
GTGGGATCCGAACCCTCGGCGGGAGCGCCGCCGCGCCCCCAAGCGGGGCACTGTAGCAGTGTGCCACCGGGCCGGCCCTTACTAAAACTTCTTAATAGTGACATGTTACTTGTCATCAATTGAGAATTTATTTTGTAATATTCATTTCATGAGTCACTTTTACTAGACCTCTATGTTTAATTTTTTCTATATTTTTGTTCTTTTTCTTTACTCCTGTACAAACCACTTTTCATTATTTTTGTACTAAACATAGAACTTTAATACAAAAATGTGCTAAATAAAGACATTGGAAAACTGAAATTCAAAGGTGTCTCTCTGAGCAATAAGCAAGAGTGATAAAGAGAAGGGAAGAGATACTATAATGGTCACCACCATAGGGGTTAATCGTTGTTACCCAAGTTAAAAGAGAAAGGGGTTCCTGGGACTCTCTTTCCCCTGCATTTTGTGCCTTTGATGTAAAAGATGTCAGCAAAGATCAGCCAGCACTATTCAGACCAACAGAAGAACCTCAGAGTCTGTCATCAGAGAAGAAACGAGAGAGAATTTCTGGTCTCTTACCTCATTTGACACTCTAATTGGGCCTAGAAATTATTAGAAAAATGGACATAGATGAGAAGACCTCATTTGACACTCTAATTGGGCCTAGAAATTATTAGAAAAATGGACATAGATGAGAAGTGCAAATTCTTATCTCTGCCCTG
>NW_007842963.1:0-701 GCF_000696425.1 Galeopterus variegatus
TGGGCAGTTCTCCAGCATTTGCCCACATGGTTCAGGCAGCTGCATTCACCCATTCCATTAATGAGTGATTACCTCGCCCTGGTGCATACCTGCGGCTATTCTGCAGCTGCTGCCTCAGGGACGGGTGCATGGTGATGGAGGCCAATTTTCCCATCTCCTCACCAGAGCATACCACATTGTCCACCCCTAGGTCCCATAACTGCAACAGCCAAGCAGCCAGGGGCTCCCCCTGTTTCTGCCAGAACTCTCTCCCCAAGTCAACTAACTTAACCTGGGTATATGGGATATAGGTGGTAAATTGGGTCACCTGTGGATTGCCCACTGGTTGCCTGCCTGGTCCCATATGCTGCTCGTGTTTCATTTTCTGGTGCATGACAGGTCGTGCCTGGGGACGCACGGTCTCCCCCAACTCACCACTGGGTTCGTAATCCTCCCTGGTGTGAGAAGCTGCAGTGGCCAGTCACTGCATGTTATCCTCCAAGACGTTTATCTGCGCTTCTAACAAGTCTGCTTTCCGCTTCAAATCTGCCAGTAGCTGCACGTCATCTGCCAACAACTCTGCTTTCCGCTTCAAATCCTGATCAGTTTGCAGCACAGAGCAAAAGCCAGGCTCTGGTCAGCAGAAAAATGGCCACTGGGCCCCCCACACGCTCAAGGACAGCCACATTTCCTCCCCCTCCCAAGGGGTTTTCCACTATAGT
>NW_007842964.1:0-701 GCF_000696425.1 Galeopterus variegatus
CTCACACCTGTTATAATGGATATTTTTAAAAACTAAAATCAATATAACAAGTGTTGGGAGGGTGTAGAGAAAAGGGGATACTTGTACAATGGTGGCAGTAATGTAAATTGGTGAACCCAATGTGAAAAACGATATGAAAGTTTTCCCCAAAATTAAAAATAGAACTATCACACAATCCAGCAATTCCACTTCTGGGTTTCTGTCCCAAAAAATTAAAATCAGAATCTCAAAGAGATGTCTGCACTCCCGTGTTCATTGCAGCATTATTCATAATAACTAAGACATTGAAGCAAACTAAATGTCGATTGATGGGTGAACGGGTAAAGAAAATGGCTGTACCATTTTACATTCCCACCAACACTATATGAGTAATCTCAATTCTCTGTATCCTTGCCATCATTTTGTTTTGTCATTGTTTTATATTTTAGTCATCCTGATAGGTGTGTAATGATATCTCGTTGTGGTCTTAATTTGCATTTCCTTCATGATTTATGATATTGAATAACTTTGCAAGTAATTGCTTGCCTTCTGAATATTCTATTCAGTAAAATGTCTACTTATGACTTTTACATTTTTTCTTCGTTGGATTATTTGCTTTGTATCATTGAATTTTAAGATTTATTTATATATTCTAGAAACTGGTATATTTTCCAAATACTTAGTTACAAGTATTTGCTTCCAATTTTTGCTGATTTTTTCTT
>NW_007842965.1:0-701 GCF_000696425.1 Galeopterus variegatus
TTTTAAAAAGTCTTTACATTGTTTTCAGTTGGAAAATATATTTTCAATTGTTATAAAATTAAAATTTGGCAGAATTTTCCTCCTAGTTCTTCCAAATCACTTCATTATCTTCTGATTTGCAGGATTTCTAAGGAGAAGTATTGCCATTGTTTTTCTGTTTTGTATTTGGTCATCTTCAAGACTTTCCTTTCATCTTTTGTTTTAGCTACATGAATATTAATTGTCTAGTTGTGTTTGTGTATACAGGTGTGTGTGTTTGTGTGTGTGCCTGTCTGTCTTTGATATTTATCATACCTTGACTTGCCTTCACTTTTTGTATCCGTTGCTTGTTTACTTTCAATATATTTGAAATTTTTTTGATAACTTTGAATTTTAACTTTGTTTCCTTCTCTCTTCTCTCTCCTGTTTCTGAAATTTAAATTTCATGTACAACGTATTTCAAAAAGTTCATGGAAAAACAGAATTAAATCAACATAAGCCTCATCAAGTTCAAGACACTATTGTAAGCAGTAATAGCAGGCATTTATCCCATCCCTAAAGAACGGAGAGTCCTGGAAATTAACCATGTCAATGCATGGGTTTTTTTACATTATTAATTGAAGAAAAATGGGTGCCCTTTAAAATTTTTTTTAAGATTAGAAAAAAAAAACAAAAAAAAGTCAGAAGGAGACAAATAAGGACTGTAAGGTGGATGCCTAATG
>NW_007842966.1:0-701 GCF_000696425.1 Galeopterus variegatus
TGAAAGACAAGGGCCTAATGGGCAGCCTCAAAGGTATCATCAACCTATTCCTTTTAAACAAAGGAATTAAAAATTGCTTGTGCTCAATATGGCCCTACTGCTCCTTACACTGAGGTTTTACTGGAATCTCTCTCTCTTGAAGCTCTCCCTCCGGGGGATTGAAAGAATTTAACACGGTCCTGTTTCGGAGGAGGTGATTATTTATTATGAAAATCTGAGTTTGCCTGTTTAGGAGGAGGTGATTATTTATTATAAAAATCTGAGTTTGTAGAACAATGTCAAACTACTTAATGGGATCGCTGTTTATGTGATCAATGGGCGCCCCTGTACGTGGCAGACTTCCTTTTGCTCTGCCCAGGAAGTGGAGCTTTGTGCTGTACATTGAGTTCTCGTTGATCTGCCTGATGAATCTTTTAATTTATACTCTGACAGCGAATATGTTATCAATGCCTTACAATGTATAGAGACTGTTCCTGATATAGGTACATCTAATCATGTTGTTTTTTCTTTGTTTTCTGACATCCAACGACTTTTACATTCCAGATCTCGTAGGTGTTATTTTGGACATCTTTGTGCTCGCTCTGACTTGCCTGGCCCGTTGATGGCAGGCAATCGTCAAGCTGACTCTTTAACACATGTTTATTTATCTCAAACACAGCTGGCCCAGCAATCTCATGCCTTGCATCATCAGAATAGCCATA
>NW_007842967.1:0-701 GCF_000696425.1 Galeopterus variegatus
TAGATAGAAATGAGGCTGCTGCAGAGCCTCATTTAATATATATATATACACACACATATGTGTATATGATTTAGTCCATAGTTCCTCACTCATAACTCCCATAGCCCTTGTTATTTCCTAAGTGACTAAAACAATAAGCATATCTTTTGTTGAAATATTTGGCCTTTTATCCTTGATTCCTGTAGGAGTTTTAGAACAGATTCTGAGAGATAAAGATGAAAGACAGTCTTTTTTATAATGTTGGGGCACTTTAGGCCTCAGAAGCAGGCCTCAGAACACAGAATTTCTCTCTCTCTGACCTTCTCCTGCCCTCCTTTCACCTGCTCCCAAGGATGGCCATAGAAACTAAAAATATACTCTAATCTTCCCCTGCCTTTCTGTCTTGGAGCTGGCCATAAAGAAATTCTCTGATCTACCTTGTCTGATTGTAGGTCATAAGACCCCATTCTAGAAGGGGTCCTACCCCATACCTGGGAGGAACAGTGCTGCACAGAGAGGCTGAGAAGAATCTGAACAGACAGGACTTGCTGGGTTTCCCCACTCGGTCAGTTAGTATTAGATCATACTCTTTTTGTCTAATCACATTTCTACACAGTTGTCCATGCTTCAGTCACGCCTACATAATGAAGCTTCCATAAACCCCCAAAGGACAGAGTTTGGAGAGCTTCTGGGCAGCTGAACTTGTGGAGGCTTGCTGGAAG
>NW_007842968.1:0-701 GCF_000696425.1 Galeopterus variegatus
TCCATCAATAGACAAATGGTTAAAGAAAAAAATGTTTTATAGTACATATGTATGTGTATATATACGCATATGTATGGAATATTATTCTGCCTTAAAAATGATGTTCTATCATTTGTCACAACATGGATGGACCTGGAGGACATGACGCTAAGTGAAATAAGCCAAACACAAAAAGAAAAATATCGCATAATCTCACTTACATGTGGAATATAACTTTTTAAAAAAGAGCTCAAATAGTACACAGAGATACAGAATAAAACAGTGGTGCCCATTCATGGCAGGTGTGGGGGGAGAGAAAATGGGGAGATGTAGGTCAAAAAATTCAAAATCACAAATACATAGGATGAAGAAGTTTATTTATTTTTATTTTTTATTAGTTATGAATATTCTTGAGATACAAAGCTAATTGTCACCCCTTGTGCCAATGATGTGAGGGCCAGATTCATACTGGCAGCATTCACATTACCACAAATTGAATTTGTACCCTGTGTCCCCCACCCAATTATTCTCAATTTCCCTCTTCTTCCCCCATTCCCCCGACTCCACTTTGTAGCCAAAGGGATGTTCTCTCGCTCTGCTTGTCCAATGCACTTCTGTGGTCTCTCTTTCCTTCCTCTTTCTCTCTTAGCTCCCATATATGAATGAGTAAATGTGGTATTTATCCCTCTGTGCTTTGCTTATTTCACTCAGCATATGTTTCT
>NW_007842969.1:0-701 GCF_000696425.1 Galeopterus variegatus
TTTTAAAAAGTCTTTACATTGTTTTCAGTTGGAAAATATATTTTCAATTGTTATAAAATTACAATTTGGCAGAATTTTCCTCCCAGTTCTTCCAAATCACTTCATTATCTTCTGATTTGCAGGTTTTTTAAGGAGAAGTATTGCCATTGTTTTTCTGTTTTGTATTTGGTCATCTTCAAGACTTTCCTTTCATCTTTTGTTTTAGCTACATGAATATTAATTGTCTAGTTGTGTTTGTGTATACAGGTGTGTGTGTTTGTGTGTGTGCCTGTCTGTCTTTGATATTTATCATACCTTGACTTGCCTTCACTTTTTGTATCCGTTGTTTGTTTACTTTCAATATATTTGAAATTTTTTTTGATAACTTTGAATTTTAACTTTGTTTCCTTCTCTCTTCTCTCTCCTGTTTCTGAAATTTAAATTTCATGTACAACGTATTTCAAAAAGTTCGTGGAAAAACAGAATTAAATCAACATAAGCCTCATCAAGTTCAAGACACTATTGTAAGCAGTAATGGCAGGCATTTATCCCATCCCTAAAGAACGGAGAGTCCTGGCAATTAACCATGTCAATGCATGGGGTTTTTTACATTATTAATTGAAGAAAAATGGGTGCCCTTTAAAATTTTTTTTAAGATTAGAAAAAAAAACAAAAAAAAGTCAGAAGGAGACAAATAAGGACTGTAAGGTGGATGCCTAATG
>NW_007842970.1:0-701 GCF_000696425.1 Galeopterus variegatus
GTCCCACAAAAAATATATATTACTTCATCTTTTGTATCTTTATTCTATTTATCAATATTACTTTTTAGAAATTAGCACACTGGAAGGATGAATTTATTTTATTAAAATAGGAGTAAAATAAGATCTCTCTACCATGATTATAAATATAAATGTAGGATAAATTCCCATGCTGGTTCACTTGATATGCTTTGTAAAATCATTGCCTTATTCTAATTTTATCAAATATTAATCATTTATTAGTAATACAAATGTTTTTTACAAGTGGGTCTTTCTTCTTTCAGCAAACTCCATTACTGTTTTACATAGCAAAATATTATTTTGCTCTTTTGTTTTGTAAAATTACAGCTTTACAGGCATAAAAATTGATTTTGATGCATTTTGAAGGAAATGTATATTGGAAATTCATAAGGCAAAATTTGGACACTAGGGCAAAAAAATGTATACTTTTTGTTTTATTTGCACCATTGTTCACATTAAATTCCTTGTGTGACGTTGGACAAGTTACTTAACTTGCCTCAGTTTCCTCTTCTGAAAAATGGGGGTAATAATAGTATCTCCCTCATAAGGTTGTTGTGAGGATAAATGAACTAATATATGTAACGTACTTCGAATAGTTCCTGACACATAAGCACTATAAGTGTTTATCACCACCTCCTGCTATTATTGTTTTTTCTTGTTATTGTTAAACATCTTTTTTTTTT
>NW_007842971.1:0-701 GCF_000696425.1 Galeopterus variegatus
CATTCTTACAAATTGTGATATTTCTTTATGCCCTTTACCTGACCTATCACTTCCCAAACCCTCTCCCTCCTAACTTCCCATCTCTAGTATCCTTAGGTTTGTTCTCTCCTTCTGAAAGTTCAACATATTATTGTCGTCTTTTCTTTCTTTCCTTCACGTCTTCCTTCCTTCCTCACTTCCTTCTTTTCTAGCAGCCAGTTATGAGTGAGAACGTGGTTTTTCTGTTTCTTTGTCTGGCTTATTTCACTTAACATAAATTTTCTCCAGACTCATCCATGTTGCTGCAAATGGCAGAATTTCATTCTTTTTTATGGCTGAGTAGTATTCCATTGTGTATATATACCATGTTTTCCTTATCCAGTCGTCTGTTGATGGACAGTTAGGTTGGTTCCATATTTTGGCTATTGTAAGTAGAGCTGCGATGAACATGGGAGTGCACGTATCCCTCTGACATGATGATTTCCATTCCTTTGGATATATGCCCAGTCATGGGATTGCTGGATCATATGGTACTTCTGTCTGTAGCTGTTTCAGAAACCTCCGTACTGTTTTCCATAATGGCTATGCTAATTTACAGTCCCACCAACAGTGTAGAAGAGTTCTCCTTTCTCCACATCCTCACCGGCATTTGTTATTCTCAGTCTTTTAAATAATGGCCAGTCTAACTGGGGTGAGATGATATCTCAATGTGGTTTTGATTT
>NW_007842972.1:0-701 GCF_000696425.1 Galeopterus variegatus
TATGAAAGGAAGCATGAAAATAGGCGGTGAGTTTAAGGGTTGCTCAAAATCGGATGTGGTGCATATATAAGGAGGTAGATGGAAATGACAGGTTGAAATCAGACTGTGGAGAGTTTTAAACGCCATCTCAAAAGTTTTGGTTTGAGCCTGTAGACAATGGGGCTCTACAAGATTCTTCAATCTGTGCAGAATCAGCTGACCCAAACCAGCTGACCTCCATACTGGAGCTATGCACCACCCCAGAATGATGGGAAAAGCATAGTGTTTGGAATCAGAATACAGTACTTAATTTTAAAAACCTCTTAAAGATTGTGTGATTTGGAGCAAGTAACTGAAACACAGAACTGATGACCTAGCCTCCTGCTTGAAAAGCTTCAACAGTGTTGCACGTTAAAGTTCAAGTTGCCGTGGTCCATTTAAATAGATTGTGACAAGGCATGCTAGGACTGGGGCTTGGAACTAATCTGTCTCATTGAGGTTAGGAATTAGTGGGGCACAGGTGCTAGGGAAAGGCTCTTTTGGCAGGTAGACCAGGTAAAAGATGGCAATAGGTAGCAAACCAAATCTCCTCTCCTCTGTAAAGTAATATCAAAGTCAGTTATTTGCAGCCATCTTTGCGCTTCTAAAGCTTGTTCTATATGCCTTTATTATAGTAGTCATTGTGTTATATTGGTATTAATTACATGAATGTTGTGTTTTTT
>NW_007842973.1:0-701 GCF_000696425.1 Galeopterus variegatus
TCATCTCTACATTGCCTATCCCTTACCTCAATAAGCTTCTCACTACAAACGCAGGAAAAAAGAAATAATTTTTTAAAAAAATCCCAAATCTCATTCATCCTTGAGAAACATGGCTTCTATTTCCTTTCTCATCTCAGAGACTACAAAGTTTTGGGGAGGACTGGGAATATCTGACTTTCTTCTCTCTTCTTTCCATGTGCTCATAAATGCTCACACACACATGCACGCAAGATGCACGCAAGATTTAAAAAGATTGTTGTGAATAGTGATTAAGAAAATAAAATTTAAAACATCATTTAAGGCTGGCTGGTTAGCTCAGTTGGTTAGAGTGCAGTGTTACAAAACCAAGGTCAAAGGTTTAGATCCATCCACCAGCCAGCCACCAAAACAAAACAAAAAAATAATTTGATTCCTAGTTTTGCTCACTATGCATTTTTCCCAAGTAGAATATCAAAAGTGCAACCGATTTCATGCTGTATCTTCTCTCTTTACCTCTCTTTCTCTCTCAATACTTATAAAGAGCAACATTTCCACTCAATCACACTCAATTTTTTGTTTAATTTTCTTAACTTTTCTCCCAATGGAATGCAAAATGTAGAATAACTTACACCAAAAATATTTTTTAAATATTAACAAAGAATAATTATGTATAATGGGTTAAAATAATTTAATGTAATTTATTTTTATATTCTTTTGAATTT
>NW_007842974.1:0-701 GCF_000696425.1 Galeopterus variegatus
TTTTTATTTTTAATTTTTATTTACACAGTAAAGGCAAACATGCATGCATTTTAAACCTAGTGAGTTTCTGCCAATTCCAGCAGTTAAACACTGAAATTGACCCCCAGATTCAAAGTGGAATCACTCATGCATAGCTGGTGGGAATGTACAATGGTAACGCCTCTCTGGAAAACAGTCTGGTAGTTTCCTCACAACTGAACATGCAACTACCATTTAACCCAGCAATTGCATTCTTGGGCATTTATCCCAGAGAAATGAAAACTTATGTTCACATAAAAACCTAAACACGGACTTTAAGCCAGAGTTAGAAGTCTGTATACTGTATAATTCCATTTATATGACATTTTGGAAAAGGCAGAATTAGAGGAACAGAAAACAGATCAGTGGTTGCCCAGGACCAGGGTGGGGGGAGCACAGGGAATTGGGGAAAGCAGGGGAGATGGGACTGATCGTGATGGTGGCTACAGACCAAATGTGTCTGTCAAAATCCATGAAATGTTCACTTAAAAATGTAAATTTTACTGTGTGTAAATTATACCTTAATAAACCTGACTTAAGAGAAATAATCAACCTACCTTTACATCATTTCGAGAAATTTATTTGGAAAGCATACACTACAGTAAACCCCTTAAAAATCCCGCAGTTGCTTGGGCTTCTAGGACATGCTGTTACTGATTTCTGTTTCAGAGCATCAGATTCTA
>NW_007842975.1:0-701 GCF_000696425.1 Galeopterus variegatus
ATTAATCTTATAAAACAAGAATATTGCGGAAATATTTTATATTGAGCACGTCCTTTTTTTTAAAACTTGTAATAAATTGACCTCTTTTTTACTTTTGTGAAATGAATATTGTAATATAACTAGGCTTTTCTTTACTAGGATAAAAACATTTAGTTCATTACTCGAAACTAAACTTCTGATATTTTTCTAGCCTATTTATATACTTTAATCATTCAAAGGAATAAATTTCTTTCTTTTTTTTTTTTTCCTTTTTGTCTTTTTTACTGACCGGTAACGGGATCGCAACCCTCGGTGTTGCGCCTGCATTGCGCTCAGCCAGTGAGCAGGAACCGGTCTCCATGTGGGATCTGAACCCTCGGCGGGAGCACCGCCACACTGCCAAGCAGTGCACTCTCCAGTGTGCCACTGGGCCGGCCCAAAAGGAATAAATTTATTTCAATGACTAATGATAAACCTTAAAATTCTTATGAAGGAGGAAGTATAAAATCCCAATTGTTACTTAGAAATCAGTTTTTAAAAGGCTTACATAAATATAACTGATGCTGTTGGAAGGTTTTTAATTTTGAGTTTAATTTCTTAAATAGATATAGGATTAGTAAGGTTATCTATTTCTTCTTGAATGAGCTTCAGTAGTTATGGGTTTTATCTAAGTTATATTTATGGACATAAAGTTACTCATAATATTCCCTAATTATTCTTAG
>NW_007842976.1:0-701 GCF_000696425.1 Galeopterus variegatus
GGGGGGGGGGGGGGGGGGGGGGGGGGGGGGGGGATTCTAGAAACGTTCCCTGAAGCCACAGGTCAGTTATTTGTTGAGTCCAGTGTGTGTAGGAAACCATAGGGGAGAGCATCCAGGCATCCGCAGCTAAAACCTCCAGGAACAGGGACCATTGGTGATGTAGATCCATTTTAACAGTGTGTTAGCTGATCCGTTGAAGAGCCGGTAGGGTCCTCTGTGGCCAGTAGTTGGTAATTCCTGAGTAAAAGCTGGTTAAAAGTTTGGTTAGAAATTTTACCAACTTGGATTTGGATAAATTTTAAAGCCCCAGTAACTACCCCGGCCCATCTGGAATCCCGGGAGTCCTTAATGTAAAGTTGGTAAGAGTTTCCTGTGTCGCGCTGAAATATTTGGCCTCCCACACCTATTAGCAGGTCGTGGATTTTGCACAACCAGTACGGGCATCCCCCATAAGTGTCTGGCCACCACCTGCAGGACATTTGAGTCTGGTCAAACATAAAGCATAGGTATGGGCGGGAAGATTGAGAGATCAGCTTACTGTTTGTAAGTGGGATAGTGATGGCACTTTGGCATCCAGCTACAGGACAGTCCGCCATGGAAGGGAGTAGTTTGGTGGTCTTACCTTGCCCCATTATATAAGTTTCTCGTACTGTGAACCTCCAGACGTATGAGGATTTAGAGGCACCTACTAGGGACAGCGA
>NW_007842977.1:0-701 GCF_000696425.1 Galeopterus variegatus
AACCAGTAGATAAAGATGATGTCTCGACTCCCAAAACCATACCAAAGGGGTGGGAATTCCATTCGGGCAGGAGCTGAGGCAAGGATTGTGGGAAAATGTTGCAAGCTGTATTGGTCATAATTAATGGCATGTCGAAGTTATGTTGCTGCATAACTATCTTTTAGATACATTTAGTATTGCCCAATATATAGTAAATTTCCAAAACAGAATCACAAAATAGATGACAATTTAAGGCAATTCCATGCCTATAATTTTGTTTTAAAAATATTTCTGGTCCATTAGTCATTTCAGTTTTTGTTAACAGCTTTCCTTTCCTCACTCATCCTCTGGTGCAGGTGTTAAAATTTGAGATGACTAATGGACCAGAAAAGTCCTGGAAAATCTGCGAGGTGGATGTTATCATCAGCTTCCATGTAACCTAACTTAAATGTTCCTTGATATGCGTAGAGCAAGAACTTGAAAAACCAGATAGGACATTATTCCACAAAGAGCAGGAGAGAGATGATAAAGCTAGATCCTCTGGTAAAGCAGAAACTAAAGGCTTGCTCATGTGAGGCGAATTAACTTTACTGTGGTTATCTTCTAAATAATTCTCTCAGACTCCCTTGGGAGGTAGCAAGTTACGGGTCATGAATGTTTCTGGTGTGGACTGTTGACCACTTGAGAAGATACTGTAAATGTGCCGAAGACTCCACAAAGCT
>NW_007842978.1:0-701 GCF_000696425.1 Galeopterus variegatus
CTGTATTAGTTTACTTTTTTATTGCTATAATAGAATGCCAGAAACTGGGTCATTTATATTTAAAAAAGGAGGTTTATTTGGCTCAAGATTCTGGGACAGCTGCACCTGGTGTGGGCCTCAAGCTGCTTCTACTCATGCAGCAGGCAGCCAGAGGGTGTGAGATCACATGATGAGAGGAAGCAGAAGAGTTAGGGAGGGGAAGTGCCCGGCTCCTTTAAATAACCAGCTATCACGGGAACTAATATAGCAAGAACTTATTCACTATGCCCTACCACCAGGAGGGTATTAATCTATTTATGGGGGATCTGCCCCCATGACAAAAAACCTTCCATAAATTTATCCATTTTCTCCACATCTTCAAATTTGTTGGTGTATAATTGTTCCTAATTGTCTTTAATAATTTGTACTTTTGTGGGCTGGCCCCATGGCTCACTCAGGTGAGTGAGGTGCTGTTAGGGTTGAGACCGCGGGTTCAGATCCTATACAGGGATGGCCAGTGTGCTCACTGGTTGAGCGGGGTGCGGACGACACCAAGTCGAGGGTTGTGATCCCCTTACCAGTCAAATAATAATAATAATAATAATCTGTATTTTTGTGGTATCATTTGTAACACTTCCTTTATTATTTCTTATTTTCGTTGTTTGAGTTTTCTGGTTTTTTAATCTAGCTAATAGTTTGTCCATTTTATCTTCTCATAAAAA
>NW_007842979.1:0-701 GCF_000696425.1 Galeopterus variegatus
GTCTAATCTGGGGAATTTAACAAGTATATCTTTCCTTTACTGATTGTCATCTCAAACTTGGGTGACAGTATATTCTTTATTTTAAAGATAAGTGTCTTTAACATGTGAAATGTAAATGAATGAATGAGTTTATAAGTGAGTAAATTTGCTGATTATTTTAAGCAGTCTCAGTTACTAAATGACATTCTTCCTTTTGCTGTGTATTTTTCAAACATTATTTGCTTTTTCTAAGTTTTTTATACAAAATATTTTAACCTTTACTTGTACATATCTGTGGGCAAAATATGTTGTTTCAATACATGCATATATCAAGCAATGATTCACTTAGGATAGATAGCATAGTTTTCTTTAATATAACAGCAATTACATTGGTTTAATGTAAACCATTGACAGTGTTTGCTCATGTGGCAGACAAGAGTATCCTCTACGTAAATTACAGTTCTGCAGTCAAGCCATGATGTTTAAACATATTTGCATTTCCTTCTGATTTACTTGTAGATAATTTGGGCAATTTGGCCAGATCATATTAGAAGAATGAAATTTGACTGCATAAATAAGGCACATGCTTTAAAAATGTATGCAAAAAAGATTTAATATATGTTTTGGTCTAAGGTTAATTAAGCCTTTATTATTATCTAAGCAATATATTTAATAGCAATAAACTGATTTTTAATTTTCAAATAACATTTAAATATTTTCTA
>NW_007842980.1:0-701 GCF_000696425.1 Galeopterus variegatus
ACTATAAAACATCAATTTAGAAAATTTGCTGTGGAAGGTATGTGGTATGAGTATTCCGTGTGTTGGGTCTGAAACTGAAATTTGTCACTTGGAAGTACATGAAAGATTTTACAAGTATGCCTAAGACAGTGATTGCATATATAAAGTTTAGAGGAGTATTAGAGTGATAATTGAGATAATTTAAAACTGAAAAGGTCATTTTGCCTGAAATATCCAAATTAATGAGGCCCCAAATTCCTACTGGAGTCTGAATTATCAAGATAACTAGGTCAACTGCTATTTTTTGAGTATGCTATGAAATTATGGTTTCTTTTTTGGTTGAATTTGATTCTAAAACACATGTTACTTTTGAGTGATGATTATAGGTTTATACTAATGAATAATGCTAGCAATTTATTAGATTAATCCCTGTGACATTTCAGCAATTGCTGTGCTCCTCCTGTATACCAGTAACAGTTTTCGATACTAGAGATAAGACATTGAGGGAGGAAAGGTCAAAAAATCCTAATAAACAAACAAGGAAATCATGAGATCTAGGTAAGTGCTGGACTGATGGGACAATAACTGACTCATTAAGGAAGTTTCCTCCATTAGAGCCTAAGGTGAATAATCAGAAAGAGCCAGTCAAGTGAACATCAGAGTGGTGATCTTTGTAGGCAGAGGGAACAAGTACTGCAAAGCCCTACTGTAAGAATGAGTTT
>NW_007842981.1:0-701 GCF_000696425.1 Galeopterus variegatus
TGTATATTCATGTCCTTATATGTTCTCTGGTTCTGATGCGGTTACTCACTATTCAGTATCATTTTATCACAATGTCTTTTAAAGTGGGGTCCATGAACAATTAGAGTCACTTAGGCCTCCAATGGAGTGATCTAAAATGCAATGATCATCCAACATGTTTTTGAAGTTCCCAATCAAGATGGGCAGAGAAGGGATTAGAAGTGGGACTGTGGCAATTTTTATTTCATTTTACCTTCATTTCCTGGACCTCATATCTATTCTTCCAAACTTCATACCCTTTCCTTTATCTCCCTTCTCCATGAAACGGAAATGACAAAGAACAAGAGTGTCTACTGTCCTGAAGAGCTGATTTCTTGGTAACATATGGGGCTTTTAGAGGATCAGCACTGTAAGAACTGCTTTGCTGGGAAAATCGTGAAGAAATTTGGATTCTAAACATGGCATCTATGAATGCAGTAACTCATACTGGAATTGGAGCTTTGCGGGAGAATTTTATAGACTTTAAATTGTTTTTACAATGTAAGATATTAGTTTACTTAACACTAGAATGATTTGATTTATAAATATTATATGTATTCATCAGCTGCTTATTTAGAAAGCAATTTGACTGGTTGGTTCAATTTATGCACTGCATTAAAGTAACTTCTGTGTGTTCTCACACCTTTCATTGAAGAGAACCCATTTTTTTAATATATAAGTTT
>NW_007842982.1:0-701 GCF_000696425.1 Galeopterus variegatus
AAGACTTTGGAGGTGTATGCCCGTCATTATCTATTTTAATTTGATTTGGAATCCCCATGGCAGCAAAGGCAGAAAGACAATATTTTTTAACATCTTTAGCAGTTTCTCCTGTTTGGGCAGTGGCAAGAATAAGACCAGATTAAGTATCAGTGGTAACATGTATATATCTAAGAGTGACTTCCAGTTGCCAAATTTCATTACCTTTTATTTCTTGAGGATTAATTCTTCCAGGGAAATTAGATTTAGAAAACCTCTGACAATTGAGAAAAGCACAAGCAATATGTTGAGCTTACCTGTAAGAGTTTGGATGCCTGTTAGCCAGAGCTCCTGCACCCTGATGAAAAAACTGATGAGACTTTTAATAGCCTTTTGTAATACATTATTATATGTAACAAAGTGATCAGCCATATCATTTCCAATTGATAAAGGGCCAGGAAGACCAGAATGAAAATGCCTGTGAATTACATAGAAAGAATGATGTCTCTTTTGAATAAGTTATTGTAAATGTCCAAACATTTCAAATAAAAGAAAGTCATTTCCCTCATGGATAGATGCATCTTGAATTACCTGTGAGACCCCAACTAGGTAAGCAGAGTCAGCTATTAAACTAAGGCGCTGATTGTAAAAATGCTGGAAAGCTGGGGCCGGCCCGTGGCTCACTCAGTAGAGTGTGGTGCTGATAACACCAAGGCCACGGGTTC
>NW_007842983.1:0-701 GCF_000696425.1 Galeopterus variegatus
ACTCAGCACAGTAACGAAAATGCAGAAAATAATCACCAAGAAGAGTAGTACAAGCTCTCATCTAAAAAAGATATCATAAGCCTTTTATTTTCCACATGGAGTGCTATAACCTTGAATTTTCATCTCTTCCAAAGGGTGCCCAAATATCAAAAATAGGCTTTTGTGTCTCACTGTAGGTAGAAACTATTGAGTGGTAAGAAAAATTGACCTCGTAACTATGGAGCTCAGATTTAGAAGGTATCAAAATGTATCCAAATCACCTTAGCTTACTTTTTTTTACTACCCAGGATCTCAATGTAGCCACCCTATTAGAGAGAAGTACTGGTAAAACATGAGCCAACTGGGTTTCAACTTTAAAGAAAGAGAGGTAATGAAGGTTGAATTGCTGGGTAATTCTGACCCTCATAGACCTTGTTCACAGAAAAGGTTTGATAACGCTGGCTAATGGCTTTTTGATCTTGCTGAACTAAACTGCCATAGCTAGGACTGGCTGACTTAGTTTATTTACAACATTCATGTGCAATGCCAGTTATGAGTATATAATCTTATTCATACCAAGATATGTTTGTGTGCAAATGATTGTCAAAGGTATTCTTTTCTTCAGCCATGAATGATTATTTTCATTTCTTTAACATAAGCGTGTCATAAGCACTGATCTTTAGCAAATTTGATCTGAAATTGCTTTGGTTTAGTGCATATCA
>NW_007842984.1:0-701 GCF_000696425.1 Galeopterus variegatus
GAGGTGATTTATCCTCCTCCTTGTCTTCTGTTTACATGTGGACGTATAATTCTTGCTCAGAAACCATCTTTCAGCTCATCTGGAAGTGCTCCATGAGCCGGCACAGAATCCTTCTCTGCCAGTCCAGAACTGTAAATCACTTTTCTATTAAACAGCAGGGCTAAAAATGCAAACAAACATACTTTAAATCTATGTAGCCATCTCTAACTCCCAGCAGATAAGCCAAAATTAAAAGATTATCAAAAAAAGCAAGTGCTAGAATTTAATGAATGAATTATTGGACTGAAAGGCATCAGAAATTTGCATCTTTGTGTGCATATGTATTGAGGAGATATACATATATAGATTTCTCAGAATGGGCCCAGATGTGGCAACTGTATATTTTGCAGTACTTTTAGTACACTAAATCTTGATTATTCTGAAATTTTACTTCTTAAGATTACTCATTCATGCAGTGTTATAAGTCAGACTTAGTGGCAGAAAAATAAAAGGTTTTTTAAAAAAATTCTCAGTTGGTGCAGAGGGAAGCCATCTCCTTGATGGCCATCCCCAGGCCAGGACAATGAAGCCACTTGCTCAGTATGATGGACCCCAAACTCGATAGTGCTCTCACTCTGCAAACACAGATAAAATCCCATTTGCCAAACCTACGTACTAAGGCAGCAGCGGGATTTAGATATTTAGGAAAGATTTTCAATATT
>NW_007842985.1:0-701 GCF_000696425.1 Galeopterus variegatus
ATGGAGCTCACTCTGTCTTGGGGGAAGGTGAGTTCCCCCAGCAGTGCTGCACTAGAGGCAGGCAGTAGCCCCAGTGCACCGGGGGCTCAAATAGCCTTCAGGAGGGTCGGCACCAGCCTGCTGAGCTGAGCACATTCAGCCAGGGCCAGTCATCGGGACATGAGATTGTGTCAGGAAGAAGATCCCCAGAAATTCCCTTCCCGGGACAGCTCCTGTGGGAAAAGTGCAGCCTCCCAGGAGTCCTTGCGTACAATGGAAACCTCCTGGGATGTGTGTGTGTGCATGTGTGTGCACGTGTGTGTGTTTATGTGTGCATTTGTGAGTTTATGTGTGTGTGCGTGCATGTGAGTTTGTGTGTGTGTGTGCATGTGTGCATGTGTGTATGCGTAGGGTGGGGATGGGCCCATGTGCTGGTCATCTACCCACTTCCTCTCTGCTCCATTCCCTTCTGTCCCTTGCTCTGTTCTAGATCACGGGAACTGAAACCTAAAACTACACTTCCCAGGATCCTTTAGCAAATGAGAGACCCTGGTAGCAAAGAGGATGGAAAAGGGAGCAGCCAGGGTATTTCTCCCTTCTTTCTCTGTTCAGGGCAGCGTCCTCTGGGGGGCTGTGTCCCCAGTACCCAGGACAGAGCCTTTGCATGGGGGGCGTTGAAAGCAGTAACCAAATCTCTGCCTTCAGAGCCTTTTGAGAATTCA
>NW_007842986.1:0-701 GCF_000696425.1 Galeopterus variegatus
AATTAGCTGGGGGTTTCCCTTCTCCTTGTAGTGGCACATAAAGGAAGGATTCATCTCACAAGTAAAGGTTTCTTAGCATTGAGACAGTAATAACAACTAAAAGAATAATACAAAATGGTATGTACTGGGAGCTGCTCTAAGTCTTGTATGTGAACTTATTTTAATCCTCACAACAGCTCTGGGAAGGAGGTACTATTATTATCACCCCCGTTTTATAAACGGCACACACGATAAGTCACACAGAGGTGCAGCACCCAGCCAAAGGTCACACCTGGAAAGCGGAGGAGCTGGAATTTAAGCCCTAGGAATCTAGTCACTAAACCACAACCTTATATACTAGCTTTATCCCTCAAGGGAGCCTTGGGGGACAGATAGGGTTTACTGTCACTGTACAGATCCTCATTAATCTAACTTGATGAGGACTGATTAGCCAGGAGGTGTGGTTAGTGCAAGGGCAGCGGCTCGCGGGTGGAAGAATCTTCTCTCTGACTTCCCAGAGGTATAGCCTGTTTCTTTCTTTTAATTGCCCAACTTCCTGGCAGGACCGGGTGCCCAGTAAGTGTTGCTAGAAGAGCCCAGAATCAGAGAAGAAGGGTACCCTCATATTCTCATCTGTAGACACTACTCAGCAACAACCCTGTGAGGCAGAGACTGTTAGTGCCTCCTATTAAAGATGAAGAAACTGAGGAGCAGAGAAGTGA
>NW_007842987.1:0-701 GCF_000696425.1 Galeopterus variegatus
AAAGAAAAAAGTAAGAGCTATGGAGAACAGAGGCAGAAATGATAATATTCAGATCATCAGAGTGCCAGAAAGAAAGAGAAACAAAAGTGGAGTGCGGGCTATATCAGCAATACTAAGAAAAATAAATTTATTTTCTGGAAAGAATTCAGATTGAAAAGGTCCATAGAGTTCTGTTTCCAGCCAAGATGGAGTAATGGGGACCACATTTTATCCTCCCACACTAAACATCTAAAAAACAAGTAAAATATATGAAATAGTTTCCAGATATTGGAAAACAAGCAGTGAAGGGCAATGATCCCTAAGAGAAGAGAAACAATTTCAGTGAGCACCGTGATTGCCCCAACTTACTGCCTGGAAGGAATTTCCAGGGAACAGCACAAAGAGGGGAACCCAAACAGATCTCAGCAGTCTCCCTAAGTCGAGGAGACAGCATCGACTATTCAGGGACATCAAGACAATGAGAATTTGTAAGGCAAAGTTCCAGAGATGAGGAGATGTTCAAAGAACAAGCCCTGGAGATCCACAAGGGGTTTTCTGTGAGTCTTTATATGTGTACTTATCAAGGCTAAGTGTGAATTGAAGGTGGGGAAAGAACCACAAGAAAAAAATCAGAGGAAACAATCCCCATTTCTCACACAGTTCCAGCAACATTCCAACAGCTACTGTAGAAAAACCTTGTAACACATGGCTACCAAATGGAG
>NW_007842988.1:0-701 GCF_000696425.1 Galeopterus variegatus
GCATAGGACAGCAGAATTTTACTCTCCTGGCAACAGAATTGCACAAGTGGAATGCCCAGTGTTCTCCAACTCTCTAACTGAGTCTACCAGCAGCCAAGTGTAAAAGAAACTTAGGGAGAAAGAAATAGAGCATCCTATTCATTGGTAAGCGTTATTTCCACATGCATCTATTGTTATTCAATGATAAAAAAAAGAAAAAAAATGGTAGGGAAAGTCTGGTATAAAAATTATGTAACTCAAGATAAAGGAGCCGTATAATTAGAAAAGAGATAAAGGCTACCTCTGAAACATACTAAACACACAGCAAAGAAAGTTTTAGAAAATATCTGCTTCTGATATTCAGAGACTTACTTTAAAATAGAATGCTTGGCTCTGAGGGTTCTGAACCTTACACTGACTGTCTAGGAACAAGAATAGCTCTGTTCCCGAAGACCTATAAGCCAAAGCTGGACAACTAGATGTAAATTTCAAGGGATAAGTGTCATGTGTGATGTGTGGGCCACACTGAGAGTTCACCAAAACACGTCATGCCATAACCAGAGACATTGAGATTGCAAACGAGGATAACTTGCCAACTTCATGCTGTGGACAGCTTTGTTCTCCAAGACTACCAGAACAAGACTTGATATTAAAATTAGACACTTGGGCCGGCCCGGTGGTGCACTGGAGAGTGCGCCGCTTGGGAGCGTGGCGGCGTTCCC
>NW_007842989.1:0-701 GCF_000696425.1 Galeopterus variegatus
GGTCTCCTCAGCCAGGACATAGCTTTGGCTTCATCAGCCCCACTGAAAACCAGCCTATACCCATTTTACAAATGGGGACACACAGCAGTCGGAGCCTTGGTACCTCTGCTGCCCACCGCCGCCTCTCCATCCTCACCTCACTGCCCTGGTTTGAGAATTCCCTTCTCTTGCTTGGACCATTCAGTGGGCCCCACACAGGTCGCTGCCACCACTTGCTCTTGCATTTGACACAATGGCCCCTAAGGGAGTTCTTCTGCACCAAACAGCATCGATGGTCCCCACTGCCCACAGGCCCATGTCCAGTGCCTTCTTAGATCTGGTCCCTAATGTCCTGCCTGACCTGCTTCTCCTCTTTGGCCTCCTCTCCCCAATGCTCTGGCCCCATACTGGCTGTTTCCCGGACAAGCTCTGGCTCTCCAGCCGCTGGCCATTTGTTCATTCACCTGAAAAGAGTCCTTCCCTCCCCATCATGGCCAAATCCCACCAGTCCTAAGGACCCACTTTCAATACAACTGCATCCAAGATGATCCTCTGAGCAGGCAGGACCTTCCACCCAACCCCACCTTCCAGTGACGACTGCTGTGGTCACCATCGTCATTGCTGCCTCTTCCTGAGCGCCTACTTACAGTAATACGCCATGTCATGGGAGCTTTCCATGGGGTTATCTTGTTTAATCCTCTCAAGATAGGTTTTATTATTAT
>NW_007842990.1:0-701 GCF_000696425.1 Galeopterus variegatus
GTTCGGATCCCATATAGAGACCGGTCCGCTCACTGGTTGAGCGCGGTGTGGGCGCGACACCTAGGGTAACAGGGTTGCGATCCCGTTACGGGTCACGAAAAAAGACAAAAAGGAAAAAAAAAAAAAGAAATGACAATTTTGATCAGAGGAATATAAAAGTGCAAATACCATTTCTTTTTCCCTTCTTTTCTGAGTTAATTAATAAAACAGACTTACCAGGCCCATTAAAATCTGGTCTCATTTCAAATTATCATCAAATATTGGCCTTTGAAATTCTTGAAATGTTTGTTTTCTACTTTTCCCCGTTAGAAGTTTATATTTATGCAAACAAAGAGACCTGGATCTGAGTCCTGGTTCTGCCTCTGTGAGCTGTGTAACTTTACGCAATTTACTTCAACTTTCTAAGCCTTAGTTTCTTCTTTTGTAAAACCTATAGAATTAAGTGAGTCACTATAATGGGCTTAGTTTAGTGCCTATAACAGAGCAAGTACTCAGAAATGTTAGCGACTATTATTGTATGCTGTTTAAAAATTGGGTATATGTCAGATTTTATAATTTGGAGATATTCTGTTGATTTACTATGTTTCTCGTAGCATAGTGTTTTTGGTGAACTATTTATTTTTCACATGTGTTTTACATGCTTTTGCTAATTTTTTTTCTTTAGTAGAAATGTCTTTTATCAACTCTTTCAAACCAGAATC
>NW_007842991.1:0-701 GCF_000696425.1 Galeopterus variegatus
TGTAATCTAGCTTAAAATTAGTAAGCCTCTCTTTCAGCTCAAACTGTCCATTTCTGAGATAAGGTGTAAACTCCATCTTTGAGTGAGTGTTCCTTAGTCCAGGAATCCTTGGCCCTGAGGTATGGTTGAATTTATGAACAAGGCATCTCTTGTTTTAATTCTAGACTCTGCTTTTAATAATGCTCAAATTCCAGCTATTCTACCAAGATTTTACAAGTTTTGCTTCCTTTTTAAATGAGAATTTTAAAATAAAATAGCCCAAGCATCCTTCTGAATCAGTCATATGCTCTAGTAACTTCATTAGTATTTTAGAATCAATGATCTGAATTGTATTTTGCAATTTCCTTACTCCAGAATAATTTGCCCTATCAGCTGCATCCTGAACCATGGCCTTAGTTGTGTTAGACATTCCTCTTAGCTCACCAAACACTGAATCCAAGCCAGGAAAATTGAAAAAGGAAAATCTAAAATTGTCTTTTCCATTTCCTACCATTAAATAAGTGGCTCTGGAAATGTTTCCTGCATGGAAGCAGTGGTGAAAATCTCTTCTTTGGTATTAAATTACTAAAGAGGATGAAAACTTTTTTGGTTTTTAAATTTTCTATTAAAGTAATGATTACTTTAGTGGTGTAAACCATGGGAATTAATGTGTACTCTGGCTTCTAGATGATTTCTATATCAGAGAGCCTAGTTCCCTGTTC
>NW_007842992.1:0-701 GCF_000696425.1 Galeopterus variegatus
ATAAGTACATGTTTCCCTGAGTTCTGTGAGCTGCTCTAGCAAATTAATTGAACCTGAGGAGGGAGCTGTGTGAACCCCAATTTATAGCTGGTTGGTCAGAAGCACAGGTAAACAACCTGGGACCTGAGATTGGCATCAGAAATGGGGGTCAGTCTTATAGGGCTGAGCCCTCAGCCTGTGGATCTGAGGCCATATCCAGGTAGATAGTGTCAGAATTGAATTGGAGATGTCCAGATAGTGTCCACTGCAGACTTGATTGCTTGCTTGGTATGTGGGGAAAATCTTCCACATGTTTGGTCACAGGTTGATTGTGGTGATTATGGATAAGAGAAAAACAGGGTTTTTTTTCCATTCACAAATCTTTATACCCCACCCACCCTCAATCTCTGAAATGAGTCTATAGATCTAATTTTCCCTAAATACTCTAATTAGTCTTAACTCACTAGGCATAAATATTTTATTCTGCAGGATATAAACCCAAGTAACACTTTCCTTTTATAGTATTAATTATTAGCTGGCGATTATAATAATAAGCAGTTATATAGTGCTTAGTATCTGCCAGGCACTAATTGCTTCCATATGTTAATTCATTTAATCTTCTTTTTTTCCTTTTTTAATTTTTTATTTTTATTTCTCTCTCTCTCTCTCTCTCTCTCTCTCTAACTCATTTAATCTTCAGAACAACTCTGTGAGTTTGGTAC
>NW_007842993.1:0-701 GCF_000696425.1 Galeopterus variegatus
GAGCCATGAAAAGGCTAATTCTGGAAGTGGGAAATAAGGTAGGGATGGAGCCGATTGCTGATGCTGGAGCTACGCTGACAAGGAGCAGAGAAATCAAGGCTTAACTTATTTCCCCTCCTCTCACCTTCCCATTCCTCTCCTGTATCTTCCGTGGCTGAACCTGACAGGTAGAGGAGAATGCAGCAGCAGCCTGGGAAATGCAGTTAGAGCACATTTCCTGTGCCCCATGTTAGAGCACAGAGTGGAGAAGGTTTCCTCGGAGCTGAAAGCCAGAGAGTAACCACCGCAACAAGTATTTATTGAGATTCTGGGCTGAGTTCTTCGTTCAACACCATGTTCTTGGCCACAGTCCCTTTTCCCAATCTCTGCACTCACTTTATTTTCCTTCAAGAAAGGAATGCACTTTCCTCCTAGTATTGAAAAGTGGCAGTATGTGAGGGTAGCATAGCTTGGGCACCTATTACACTTGGTTCTCATTCTATCCCTGCTACCTATTGGCTGGGTGACCTAATCAAGTGATGGGACTCCCTGAGCTTCTGCCTCCTCTTCTATAAATGGAGCATCATATCCCCTCCATCACACGTTTTCTGTGAGGACCCAATCAGATAATCTATTGGGCTCAATGCGTGGCAATGTTTTACATATTTTTTTTTTTCCTTTTTGTCTTTTTTCATGTCCGGCAACGGATCGCAACCCTCAGT
>NW_007842994.1:0-701 GCF_000696425.1 Galeopterus variegatus
TGATGGGTATAAGGTCTGTGTCTAGATCCATTTTTGTGCATGTGGATGTCCAGTTATTCCAACACCATTTATTAAAAAGACTGGTTTTGCTCCATTGTATTTCCTTTGCTCCTTTGTCAAAGATCAGTTGACTATATTTACATGGATCTATTTCTGAGCTCTCTGTTCTGTTCCATTGATCTATTCATCTGCTCTTTTGCAAATACCACACTGTCTTGACTTCTGTAGCTTTATAGTAAGTCTTGAGGCCAAGTAGTGTCAGTCTTCCAACTTTGCTCTTCTCCTTTAATATCCTGTTGGCTATTCTGAGTCTTTTGCCTTTCTATATCAACTTTAGAATCAGTTTGTTGATATCTGCAAAACAACTTGTTTTGACTTTGATTGGGACTGCACTGAATCTACAGATCAAGTTTGGAAGAACTGGTATCTTGACAACACTGAGTCTTTCTATCCAGAGATGTGGAATGTCTTTCTATTTAGTTCTTCTTTGATGTCTTTCATCAGACTTTTGTAGTTTTCCTCATAGAGATCTTTTTCATATTTTGTTATATTGATAGCTAAGGTATTTTGTTTTGGGGGCTGTTAACATAAATGGTATTATGTTTTCAGTTTCAAAGCCCACTTGTTTATTGCTGGTACGTAGAGAAGAGATTGTCTGTTGTATATTAACCTTGTATCCTGCAACCTTGCTATAATTGTTC
>NW_007842995.1:0-701 GCF_000696425.1 Galeopterus variegatus
AAGGAAATAATAAAGATTGGGGAGAAATAAATGAATTAGAGGCTAGAAATACAATTAAAAATAACCAAAAAATTTAGTTGGTGTTTTCAAGAGTAAAGCAAAATTGGCAAACCTTTAGCTAGACTGGCTAAAAAATGGGAAAGAGACTCAAATGAGTAATATCAGAAATAAAAGAGGAAACATTACAACTGATACCACAGAGATACAAAGGGTCTTGAGACTATAGGCACACTTGGAGATATTGCAGGTTCGGTTCCAGACCACCACAATAAAGCAAATATAGCAATACAAAGAGTCACGTGAATATTTTTGTATGTTTCCCAGAGCATACAAAACTTACTTTTACACTATACTGTAGTTTATTAAGTGTGCATAGCATTGTCTAAAAAAACAATATATGTTCTTTAATTTAAAATTCTTTATTGCTAAAAAGCACTAGATTAGAGCCTTCAGTGAGCTGTAATTTTTTTTTTTTGCTGGTGGAGGGTATTGCCTGGATGTTAATGGCTGCTGACCAATCAGAGTGGTGGTTGCTGAAGGCCGAGGTGGCTGTGGCAATTTCCTAAAATAAGACAACAGTAGCGATTGACACATCCATTTGTTCTTTCTTTCATGAAAGATTTCTCTGTAGCTGTTTAAAAGCATTTTACCCACAGTACAGCTCCTTTCAAAATTGTAGCCAATTCTCTCAAACCCTCCTG
>NW_007842996.1:0-701 GCF_000696425.1 Galeopterus variegatus
CCGTGGGTTCGGATCCTATATAGGGATGACTGGTGCGCTCACAGCACTCACTGGCTGAGTGTGGTGCGGCTGGTCTCAAAAAAAGGACAAAAATAAAATAAAAATAAAAATAAAGTAGAAAGGTGATCACTTGCCTCTTCTTGCTGTGTACATTTAAAAATAATTGTCTCGGAGCTTCCAGGTAGCTGAACATGTGGAGGTTCCTGGAGGTTGGCGCCCCCGGGAGGGCATGGAAACTCTGCACCATTTTGCCCCATACCTTGCCCTATGCGTCTCTTCATCTGTATCCTTTATCGTAAACCAGTAAACATTTTCCTGCTGGCTTTGAAGAAGTAAGTTGCGATATTGTGAGAAGTCCGCATGGCTAGGACCTGAAGGGTGGCCTAAGGAAGCTGAGGGCAACCCCCATACAACTGGATAGAAAATGGGAAGAACAGTCCCCCACCACAAAGAACTGAATTCTGCCAACAACCTGAATGAGCCTGGCAGAGAACCCAGAGCTCCAGGTTAGAGCCAAGCCTGGCTGATACTTTGATTTATACTTTGGGAGACCCTGAGCAGAGAACTCATTTGAGCATACCCAAACTTCTTACCTATAGAACTAGTTAATAAATGGGTGGTATTTTAAACTGTTAAATAATATGTAATTAAAATAATTGTGTTGTCCTGACTAAAGAAATGAAGATACACATCATTTACCA
>NW_007842997.1:0-701 GCF_000696425.1 Galeopterus variegatus
GTCTAGTTTTGGTATGCTAAGTTACGTTTTTGATGGTCCTGATTTTAAATTTTACTCTATCGCATGTTTCTTATAGGACAGGTGACCACATACTGTAATTAATTGTTCAGTCCAGGAGATTCTGAAAGTGAAAATGGGAGCTGTTAATGGCTTCTCCAGGGAAACAGATGTCAACTGGGGCTGTCCTTACAAACCAGGATATATGATCATCTTGTCTGTAGGGCACGGATCAAAATTGAGATTAAAAAATAAATTATTTAAAGGCAAAATATTAGGGTCATTATTAGCACCATATATCAGTTGAGACCAAAAATATTTTTGACCGATATGAAAAAACATATGGCTTCTACAGCTTGCTCATCAAGTACAGCATACTGCCATGTACATGGCAATGCTACTTCTCTTTTTTGGCTTTTATGTTTTCACAGGGAAAAGAAACAAACAAACAAAAACCCCTAAAGTCATGGCATAAAGTGTCTGGATGCTAAATAAATACATTCTTGAATCACATGAATACTGTAAAAATATAAAACAATCCAGCGTCCTTAATAGAGACATACTTTGGATTCTAAAAACAGAGCTTTACATTACATCCTAAGGGCTCGTCGAACTGAGAAAAGGCATATTCCCAGTGTGGGGGGGACTGTTCCCCTCAAATTCCTTGAGAAGCATGACAGCAACCACTTCCATGTTCCACATAA
>NW_007842998.1:0-701 GCF_000696425.1 Galeopterus variegatus
AGGAATCAGTAGAAAGCGGTGCCCATGGCCTTTCTCCTTAACCCTTTCTCCTTTCTCTCTTAGGGCTTTGCTCAAGTCCCTGCACCAACAAAACCTACCAAGAGAAAAATGCTCATCATGTGCTATGGTTTGAGGATGGACTAAGGCTCTGTGGTTGTGTCCTGACACACAGAAGTTTGTGAATGATCCACAATTCTTAATACTTGAGTGTGAGTTTCACTCTCTCTTGCCAATTGCTATGACTTCTAGAGGGGGAAAGAACAGGAGACTGTTTCAGCCCGAGGGCCAGGAAGTGTGTGTCGCCCCCTGCCTAGCTTTCCCTGGGCTCCATCCAGACTGAGCAGCCAGCTGATGGACTATCAGAGTTGAGGACATCAGGGGCTGGCATGAGGATTTATTTGGCCACCAAATTTGGGGGAGTTTCTTCAAAATCTGAATCTGCACATGAGCATGTCGAATAGGTGATGTTATACATGATGTCTCTTAGAGTGGGGAAAGAAAAAGTTGAGCACTGTTGTCTTGGGAAAGGCTTTTTGACGTGGAGTCTTGCCTACATGGCTGGCCTGAGTACGAGCACCTGTCCCACTGCATTAGGGAGAAGCAGAGGCTGCTCCAAACAAGAAACCTAACGTGCAGCAGACTGAGGCTGGAGGGCGCCTGCTTCTATCTCACTTCTGGGTCCAGTGTGGGCTGTCCAGGTG
>NW_007842999.1:0-701 GCF_000696425.1 Galeopterus variegatus
GCTTATCACTATTAACTTTTGAGGAAACAGTCCAAAACGGTTTGTTTTTGCCTTTTTTTTTAACTTTATGGAAGAAAATATAAATTATAAATCATTCTTGCTGTTATCAAAGCTTTTTTTTTTTTTTTTTCCTTTTTGTCTTTTTTACTGACCGGTAACGGGATCGCAACCCTCGGTAGTGTGCCCTCACCGCGCTCAGCCAGTGAGCGGGAACTGGTCTCCACATGGGATCCGAACCCTCGGCAGGAGCGCCACCGTGCTCCCCAGTGGCGCACTCTCCAGTGCGCCACCGGGCCGGCCCTGTTATCAAAGCTTTTTAAAAATTTTCTTATATTTTCCTTAAAGATCGATTACTATAATGAAATGAATACTTGGTGTTATATTCTGCAGTCTGCCCTCAGATATCTCTTGGGACTCTTCCTCTTCCATTTCACCATCTCTTTCCTCCCTCAGCACTGGGTCTTAAAGACACTGGGCGAAGGAGAAGTAAATAGACATCCATAAGGGAGTTGGGGGGAGACGCAGTGGCCCAGAGTAAGGTGTCAGAGTGGGAGGACGGTATCTGATGGTTGGGCTGCCCTGCACCAGGTGTTGGAGCTGAAGATAGACCTGGAAAGGGTATTAGAGCTCATCTCAGTAAAGGGTGTCCCAGCAGCATGAGAAGTGCTGTTCTGCAGAAAGTCAGCTTGACTGGAGGAGTC
>NW_007843000.1:0-701 GCF_000696425.1 Galeopterus variegatus
GATGCCTTTGATTTATTTTCTTGTCTAATTATCTTTCTTAGAACCTCAAGGACAATGTTGAGTAGAAGAGTTGAGAGAACATCCTTGCCTTGTTCTTGATCTTACAGGAAAAGCTTTAACTCTTTCACCATCACACATGATGTTAGCTGTGAAGTTCATTGATGTCCTTTCATCAGGTTGAGCAAGGAATGGAATGAAACCATTTTATTCCTAGTTTCTTGAGAATTTCTATCATGAATGGGTGTTGGATTTGGTCAAATGCTTTTTTTGCATCTACTGATAAAATTGTGCATTTGTTTCCTTTATTCTATTGATATGCTAGACTACATTTATTGATTTTGGTGAGTTGAATCAACTTTGCGTACATGGGATAACTTCCACTCGGTTGTGAAAGATAATACTTTTTCTAAGATGATAAATTCAATTTTCTGGAATTATTGAAAATTTTTGGATTCATATTTATAAGAGACATTGGTTTGTATACATATTTTTTTTCCTGTGATATCATCATCTGGTTTTGGTATCAAGGTAATAATTTCATAGAATAAGTTAGAATGTGTTCCTTTCTTTCTATTTTTTGGAAGAGATTGAAGAATTGCTGTTGATTCTTTAATCTTTTGGTGCAATTCACCAGCGAAGCCATATGGGTATGGATTTTTCTTTGTGGAAGATTATTTTTTGTTTGTTTTTAATCAATTCAT
>NW_007843001.1:0-701 GCF_000696425.1 Galeopterus variegatus
ATGACTGGTGATGTTGAGTATCTTTTCATGCACCTGTTGGCCATTTGTATGTTTTCCTTTGAAAAATGTCTATTCAGCTCCTTTGCCCATTTTTTAATTGGGTTGTTTGGTTTTTTTTAACAGTGTAATTGCTTATCTCAATAGATGCTGAAAAAGCATTTGACAAAATTCAACATCCCTTTATGATAAAGTCTCTCAGCAAATTAGGTATAGAAGGAAAATATCTCTACACAGTAAAAGCCATTTATGACAAGCCCACCACCAGTATCACTCTGAATAGGGAAAAACTGAGGGCCTTTCCCTTAAGAACAGGCACAAGACAAGGATGTCCACTCTCACCACTTCTATTTAACATAGTACTGGAGGTACTAGCCAGAGAAAAAAGACAAGAAAAAGAAATAAAGGGAATCCAGATTGGAAAAGAAGAAGTCAAACTGTCTCTATTTGCAGACAACATGATACTATATATAGAAAAACCTAAAGATTCTACCAAAAACTCCTAGAGCTGGCTAATAACTTCAGTAACATTGCAGGATACAAAATAAATGCCCCCAAATCAGTTGCACTTATATTCTCAAATAATGAACTAACAGAAAGAGAAATAAAGAAAGTAAGCCTATTTACAACAGTCAGGATAAAAATAAAATACCTGGGAATCAGTTTAACCAAGGAGGTGAAAGATCTCTACAATGTACACTACA
>NW_007843002.1:0-701 GCF_000696425.1 Galeopterus variegatus
CTTTACTGACTTTCCTCTTTCTTTTATTATTGTAATTAAATAAGACCTTATTAAGTAACTACTGGGGGCTCAAATTTGATAGTTATAGAAAACATGGTGCTCCAAGAAGACAGAGATGGGCAGTGTGGCAGACAGACTGAAGGACACCCCATTATCCCTGCCTCTTAGTATTTATGCCCTTGTGTAATCCTCTCTCTGTGTGTTTGGATGAGACCTGCAACTTGCTTCCAACTGGTAGGATAAGGCAAAGGTGACGGATGTCACTTCCATGATTATATTACAAAAGACTGTAACTTCCATCTTACGAGCAGGCTCTCTACTGATGCTCTCCCTTGTTGGCTCTGATGAAGTAAGGTGCCATAGGGAGACGTCCATATAGTATGCCTGAGGACGGCCTCCAAGGAGCAAAGGCCCCAGTCCAACAGTCCTGAAGGAACTGTATGCTACCAACAACCCCATGAGCTTGGAAGGAGAACATTCCCCCATCCAGCCTCAGATGAAACCCCAGCCCTGACCAAAAACTTGCATGCAGGCTTATGACAGACTCTGAAGCTGATGACTCAGGAAAGCCCCACCCAGATTCCTGACCCACAGAAACTCAGGTAATAAACTTGTTTTGTTTTAAGCCACTGAATTTACACTATATTGTTACCTAGCAGCTGATAATTGGTACAGAAAGATGAAAAACACAATATAATTAG
>NW_007843003.1:0-701 GCF_000696425.1 Galeopterus variegatus
GATCAAATGAATACCAACGCCACGTGATGAGGCCTGTGAACAGAGAAGGATATGGTGCCATTGGAGTCCCCGGAGGGAACAGGGACTTCTGAGGGGACACTGATGGCATCTGCCAAAGGCCAGGTTCTTCCCAGTCTCTGAGTTTTCAGTGTTTCCTGTATATTGGGAAGTGGGGGAGAGGGGCAATCTTTTCCCTTATCTGAAGAATAAACACATGCTTAGTTTAGATAAACTGGCCAAAAGTCTGGAAGTCCCTGTAAAAAGGTGACATCTAGACCAGAGGTTCCCAGAGTGAGGTGTCCAGCCAGCAGCATCAGCTCATCTGGGAACTTGTTAGTGACACCCGTTCTCAGGTCTCCACCCCAGACCTACTGAACCAGACACTTTCACCAGCCCTGCAGGTGATCCGGTGCCCGCTCGAGTTTGAGAACCACTGGTCTAGACAAGTGTCACATAGGAACAGTAAGGGACTTTTGAAACCTTACCTGGGCAGGGACATGTAAAAGCTGGCCTCAGAGAAACAGCAGCGTCCCAGTTACCAGTCACGGGCAGCCTAGGAGGGGGACTGACTTACTTCAGGTCCCTCGAGGGCCAGCCAGGCACTGAAGGTCTTCTCAGTCCCACCCCGATGCTCTTTCCTGCAGTTTTTCATGACTCTAGTTGTGAAGACCCTGGAGAAGGGTGGGCCGATGACAAAGATT
>NW_007843004.1:0-701 GCF_000696425.1 Galeopterus variegatus
ATTTTTGCTGTAATGCTCCATGATGTGGGTCTTTCCTCTTTTATTATGTGGGACACATTATTTGTATTAAACCCCTTTAAGCATCTACTAGTATCTTGGTTTTGTGTATATATATATATATATATAAATAATATCTTTAATATAATTTTCTCCCATCTAATCTCTGCCATTTTTTTCTAGAACTAATTTTCATTAGATATTACATCTCCAGGATTAATGTTCTAATTTTCTTACTTTTCTCCAGTATTATCTATATTGTCTACTTTTATTTTTAAAATTTCTGAAGGCTTCTTCATCCTAATATTCCAATCACTCTTTGCTGCATTTTTAATGTTTGCTTTCACACACACACAAAATCATTATTTTTTCCCTAAAAGTACATTTTGGTCTCTGTTTTTTTTTTTTTTTCATGTTTTCCCCAATTGTCTCATGATTCTTGGCACTCTACCAATATCTTTTTTTTTAAATTTTTATTTTGTCGATATACAATGTGATTGATTATTATGGCAAATCACTGAAACCACCCTCCCTCCTCCCTCTCCCCCCTACCACCCAACAATGTCCTTTCCATTTGCTTGTTGTAACAAGTTCAAAGGATTGCAGTTGTTCTATCTTCTTCCCCCGCCACCCCCAGTTATTTTTTGTGTGTGAGTGAATTTATTTATTTATTTTTAACTCCCACCAATAAGTGAGAACATGTG
>NW_007843005.1:0-701 GCF_000696425.1 Galeopterus variegatus
ACCACCATAAAAAAGATATAAAGTAAATCTAACACTCCCCAAAATTCTTTCATGCCCCGGTGTAGACAACTCCTCCCCGCCATTCTCAGCCTTTGGCAACCACTGATATGTTTTCTATCCCTATACGTTTGTCTTTCCAATAATGTCATAGAAATGGAATCCTACTAGAGTTTTGCAACTGGCTACTTTCACCTAGCATAATAAATTTGAGATTCTTGCATCTTTTTGCATATATGAGTAGCTCATTTTTTTTCTTTTTTTTTTAACTGAGTAATATTGCAGTATGTGAATACATTGCAATTTGTTTATCAGCTTACTATTTGAACATTTGGGTGTATCCTGGTTTGGGGTAATGAAGAAAAAATACACACAGTTTTAATGCGAACAATTCAGTGGCTTTCAGCACATTCACAATTTAATGCAACCACCAGCTCTATATAGTTCCAAAACATTTTTTCACGCCCACCCCCAAAAAACAAAACTTATACCCATTGGCAGGTACTCTGAATTTCTACCTCTGCCCCAACCATTGGCAAATATCAATATAATGTCTTTCTCTATGGATTTACCTATTCAGGACATTTCATATTAATGAAATTATATGATATGTGATCTTTTCTGTTTGGCTTCTTTTACTTAGTAAGGTTCTTTTGAGGTTCAACCACACCGTATTATGTATCAGAACTTCGTTCCTTTTCATG
>NW_007843006.1:0-701 GCF_000696425.1 Galeopterus variegatus
CAAGACTAATAGGGTTCCTGTGGACCATGCAGGAGTGAGGAGCAAGAACAGCTAAAAAAAAAGGGGAGCCATTCAGAGGCTGGTGAGTCATCCCAAGGGACCAGTGCAGGGCCCACTCCATGGGACGTGTTTGGAGCATGGGCAGTGGGGGAGACAGGCCCACTGGGAGAACGCTGGGACACAGCAAGGACAGCTGATCTGCCCCCCAATCAGCACAGGACCAATCGGAGGAGACTGTTCAGGAATATAGAGTTGCATGGGGTGCAGTTTGATGAAAAGACTCAGGCCCAGATCAAAGTTTCTATACAACCCAGATGCACTGAGTCTCTGGAGAGCTGGAAGTACCTATAAGGTCAACCACAAAAAGCCTTCTCTATGGAAACAGCAGCAAAGCAGCAACTTAGCACAACCACACAGCTCAAGTACTGGTTCCCACAGGAAGTTCTCCTGTTTTAGAAGTAAGCAAAGGACAAAAAATTAGTTCTGGCCCAGGCTCACCACCAGTGCCTTTAGGTCCAACTGGGGGACATGAGGCATGGAGAAGGGGACCAGATCCCCCCTCCCACAACCAGGCACACTGCACCAGCACCTTGGGCCCGCCTAGAGACCCAAGGCTTGAAATTGGGGACCAGACTCCCCTCCCACAACCTGGCACACCACCAGCACCAAGGAGCATGCCAAAAACATCACCTCCATGTGGG
>NW_007843007.1:0-701 GCF_000696425.1 Galeopterus variegatus
AAGAACTATAAAAATAAAGTAACTAGAAGGCAAAATTATCATAAACATCAAGTTAAAATAAAAAAAGTTAGCAGTATTTTCATATTTTGAATATCCGTTGTTATTCAAACATCCCCAATTATTCCAAGAATTTCTTTTGAACTTTTTTTGTTTTTTAACTAAAAGGCAACCTAGGTCCAAGCGTTACATTTGATTGGAATCTTTAGCTTCTTTAATTTGGAATAGCACTCCTAATTTTCTTGGGCAATATTTGGGCAAATGGACACATTTTTGAGTGTTTGATGCATTACGTTCACAAAATTATTAAAGATCACGTGGGGGCCTCTGGCAGTCTGCAGTGGTACAGCACAATTCATAATCCAAAAGATCGACTCCTGTGTCTAACACCAGCCAGGCTCCAAGAAATGCAGCTCTTGCCCTGTGTCCTTGAAGAGCTGCACCCAAATGCCATAAAGCCTGTGAGCTGTGCCATTACCAAAGTCAGAAAGGAACACCCTGCCACGCTTTGGAGCATGGGAAGGATTTGAATGGCAAAGCACTTAAGTAAGACAAAAGTGAAAAAAAAAAATCCTTTTAGATGGAAGAACACCAAAGTTTATTGTACAATGAAATATAATTTCCCAGCAGTAAAAGTCATTCTTTTTTTCCCCCATAGTCCAACAGGATTGGCTGCCAGATCATAAGTGGGATGTGAAAGAAAA
>NW_007843008.1:0-701 GCF_000696425.1 Galeopterus variegatus
GGAACTATTTTGAGCAATACATCTTATGATATCAATATAGTTGTTTTTATATTTATAGTTCGATATGTACATACTATAGATTTTTAAAAATAAAAATGGGGGAAAGGAATATGACTGGGTATTGTAATATGAGAGTTGAAAACATGCTCTCTAAAAATAATGCACATCTGTGCATATACATAAATATATGTGTGCGTTATATATATATACTATTTTGTTGCAAAAATCATAGTAATACCATTTTAAATCCTCTCCCCAAACCCTAAGAGTTGAAAGGTCGGGAAATAGTAGGCTGGTAAAGAAAGTGGAAACAAAGAACAATTACATTTTTTAATGATGAATATGCTAATAATCCTCATGTGATCATCGCATATTGTACACAAATACAGATAGTCAATTCTGTACCCCACAGACATGTATTATCAATCATGTTTCAATGAAAAAATTGTAAGTAAAAATTTTAAAAATTGGAAATAGGAAATTAAAACATCTGGATTTAAACTTCCTCAATGTTATTTAATTTTGAGGTAGAAATAGAGATATAGATGTTTAGTTTTCTATTAACAAATATATTAAGAGCCTGTATGAGTCAGAAATTCTCTTAATCAGCTATCAACAATATAGGGGCAAACTTTTTTTACCCTGAGTCTTACATCTCAGAGGCTAAGGACACATAACAAGCAAACACAAATACAATTGAA
>NW_007843009.1:0-701 GCF_000696425.1 Galeopterus variegatus
TATAAATTGGGCTTGGCTTAGGCTGGGAAGTCCTCTTTTAAGGCAGTTCACAGACATGACTCTAGCAAGCTGGTGTGGGCTGTTGAAAGACTGCCTCAGCTCCTCTTCACATAAATCTCTCTTCAGCTTAGCTTGAGTGTACTCAAAGCATGGTGTCTTGCTTTTGTTAAAGCAATCTGTCCAGAAGACCGAGATAAAATTTGCAATGCCTTAGTCTGCCTTAGTTGCAGTGCTCCATTAATCGTATATGGGCAGCCTTAATTCAATGTGAAAGGGACTACATAATGGCTTGAAATTGAGGAGACTGGGGCTGCTATGGAGACTGGATATCAAAGATGGTCTTTCCACCATTTACTGTTTCAGAAATGCTGTATTACTATCCATTAAACAAGTAGAATACATTTTGAGAATTTTTTCAACTCTTATTCATTATTGAAAAATCTCTATGTGCCAGGCAGTGAGTTAGGCAATACACATCCATTATTTCAGTTAGTTCTCAAATCAACCATTCAGAATGCATATTACTGTTATTTGATAAAGGATCAAACTAGAATTCTGAGAGGTTGATTAAATTATCCAAAGTGTCTTGGAGTATGGGATGGGAGGCTTAATAGATGGTAGAATAGGAGCTGAGTTGTGTTCTCTCTGACTCTGAGGACCCCGAATTTTTCATTAATAAAACAGAATGAGAAGGGTAAGAA
>NW_007843010.1:0-701 GCF_000696425.1 Galeopterus variegatus
ATAATCAATTACTTTTTCTTAGTTTTGAAAGTATTTCAACTCATTGAAAAATAGTAACATTCACTAAGTATATGACTCAAACAAAAATTCTTGCAGTAAATACTGAATGTAACCATGAAGCAATACGAGCATGTCACCCTCCAGCTTTTATTTGTTATTGAACAATACTTTGAGGAAAGCATTGAGCAGGTGTCCCCTGGCTTTACTGTCATTTAATTGAACCACACGCATGTGAACTATAGATTCTTTAAATTGAATTGCCGTTTTAACGAAGTTTGATTGAGACTTTTGGGGAATGCAAAGAGCGCCCCTGTGGAAACACAGACCCACTGGAAAGCCATGGGAAACCCGTTCCTCTGATAGAGCAGCAAAGTACTGTTGAAAGAAAACAAATGTCCAGGGTTTGATCCAAGCTCTCAATTACAATAATGAGAACAATTGCCATTTACTGAGCATCATTAGGTACTCTGATTTCTATTATAATTTTTAATCAGATATTATTCCTTCCATTTTACAGATGAGGAAACAGAGTCCGACAGGTTATTGCCTGAATCACATAGAGTTAATAAGTGACTTAATAAGTGAGTTAATAAGTGACTCAAGGAAAACTCAGGATTTGTATCTAGGTTTTTCTGACTCTAGCATCCATGTTCTTTCTTCCTTTATCCCAACATTTGTGAAGTTTTTTTCATGCTTATAAA
>NW_007843011.1:0-701 GCF_000696425.1 Galeopterus variegatus
CCCTGGATAGTGGACCTCCCAGCCTCTGAAACTGTAAGCAGTAAATATTGTTTCTTTACACATTTCCCGGTTTCAGATATTTCTGTTATAAGCAGCACAGATGGACTCATACAGAGGCATTTGGAGACAGATACACACACAGGGAGAACACCATGTGAAGATGAAGGCAGAGTCTGGGGTGATGCTTCTACAAGACAAGGGACACCAGCAGTTGCCAGCAACCACCAGAAGCTGGGGGAAAGGCATGGAACAGATTCTTCCTCACTGCCTCTGTTGACAGGACACCTTGATCTCAGATTTCCAGCCTCCAGAACTGTGAGACAATACATTTTATTATTTAAGCCACTCAGTTTGTGGTATTTTGTTAGGGCAGCCTCTAAAAGTAATACCTCCCACCCACCCTTAGCAAGAAGATGGAGTTGTAGAAGCTTTGGTGCTCCGGGAGCCTGCCACCTGGGCTCCACCTAGTCCTGTACCTGCTGAACCTAGAAGTCAAACCTAGCCCCGCTGGCTTGACACACCAATAGGCACTCACATGAAGCTTCTGTGAACTTACGCAAGGTTGGGTGCACAAGCCAAGGCCACCCCTGAAGTACACACTCTCCCACCATCCCTTGGGCTCTCTCCTTCTTTACCCTCTCTGTTCCCAAAGCTCCTGAAAGCTCAAATTCTTTTTTGAGCTCTCTCCATTTTTTATAGAG
>NW_007843012.1:0-701 GCF_000696425.1 Galeopterus variegatus
CTTCCCCAGCGTCCATAAAGGACCAGGCAAAGTGCTTGGCAGTCAATTCTCCTTGAAGGCTCATGTCAACCTTATGAAGCGCTGTTAGGCAGTGGGCAGCTGGGGCTTGAACCTCAGCCCCTCCCAATTCCCCAGGGCACAGCTTTGGGTGAGTCACTTCCCCTCTGTGAACCCAGCATCTCCTCTTTGTCAAGTGGGGAATGATGATGTTTTCTCACAGGGCTTGTGTGTGCGGACCTCAGTGAGTGGTGCACTGACCACTCACTTCATTTGTCACGTGAACAAACTGAGGCTACTGTGTCATTTGTCCAATATCCTACCACCAGTGGGTGGCTGAGCTGGGACTGGAGCCCAGGCTGCCCCATTCCAAGCTGAGTGCCTGCTTGCTTTGAAGCATCGACCGTGCCATCTGTCTCGCTGTCGCTGCCTGTTTCTTGGGGCGGGCCTCACCTCTGCAGATGGTGGTCAGCATCTGGGATCATTGCACAAACACGTGGTTGTGTGTCTTCTACATCCCAGGCACTTAGGTAGGTCCCAAGAAGACAAAGCAGAATGAATGTTCAGAACAGTCATCTGATGGGGTGAACAGGGCAGCCCTGAGGATGAGAGACTGGCTCTCTGTAGAGTTTGGGGGGCTCTTGAAGAGAGTGACCCAGGAGCCATGCCTGCAGAGAGGGACTGGAACTTGCCAGGCAGCGAAG
>NW_007843013.1:0-701 GCF_000696425.1 Galeopterus variegatus
TTCCACCCGGAAGCAAATAAAAATCCTACAGGACCCTAAGATAACGTCAAGGACAAGAACAAAAGCCAGCCAGAGCCTTGGTGAGACCTTGCACCTGGCTCCTTACACGTCCCCCCCCCTCCTGCTTGTCACTTCCCACATTCCATTCCCTTAGCCCCCTCTTTAAAACCCCTCAGTAAGTCTGAGTCTTGGTGATGGCTTCCGTCTGGCCATTCTCCTTCAGGTTTACTGGAGAGATGGGTCAGCCTAACCTCTCCTTGGATCACCCTCCAGGATTCCTGAATAAAAGCTGACTTCCATTTTTCACCGTTTGACTTTTGGGTCATTTGTGTTTTGTTTGAGGCAGGCAGCCAGACTTGGGTTCCACAACAAGATTTTGGGGAACCTGCTAATGCCGTGGGGTAACAGACTTTGTCGAGACCAGCCAGGGTTCTTGTCCTGGGCAGGCAGCAGGACTTAGGTTCTGCACCAGCTTCTGGCAGGATGGCCCTTCAGTTGTTTCCCCAACCCCCTGGGCTCCCAGATACTTCCAGAACACTGGGGAAGTGGAGGGAACCTGAACACGATCAGGACTGAACCTCCACCTGCCCAGGGTCTTGAGTCCAGTTGAAAGGTTTTAAAGAAGCCAAGGAATGCATGTGGTGGCCCTCCACCTGAGTCGCTGTGCACAGGGCCCGTGGCCAGCGCTCCACAACAGTCAC
>NW_007843014.1:0-701 GCF_000696425.1 Galeopterus variegatus
TTTTTTTCCCTGAGGTTAAAATGATATTTTAGATCCATAAATGGGAAAAGAATTTTTTGCAATTATGTTTTTGGTGCTTTATTATTCCAACCAATCCATGCAAATACAAATAATAGAAAATTAGGAAGATTCCATGAAATAGCATCCTTTCTCTTCTGCACACAAGATGCCCCATCGACACCACACTCACCTCGAGCTTGTTAATGGAGTGACTCGTTTTCTACTTTGCAGGAATAAATAACTCTATCCAGCTATCTAATTAGCTTCCCCATCGATAATGCTGGGCAGATAAGAAATGCCAATTTCCCTGAAAAACTCTGGTCAGAATTTACTGGAGCTGCTTTCCGCGGTTCCCGTTACGCCTCACATTGCTGCAGAGCCTGCAGACACCTGCTCAGGGGGGATCCCTTTGCTGCATTTCCAGGAGCTCCAAGAGACCTCTGGTCTTGGGGCTGAGGATCTTGGAACTGCCGCTGGCTGCTTGCTGAGATTTTTAACACTGTCCCACAGGAACAAAGGTGGGGACCACAGTGACAGAAAACAAAAGGACACAAGGGTTGTTAGCCCTGAAACTGCAGTAGGACATCACTTCATCTGTGTTCACACACATAAAGCAAATTGGGAAATAAGACTTTCTTCATTTAAAAAAAGATACATCCACTTTGAAGGGTTTGGGATGTTTATTATTTTAGTTATTTTTT
>NW_007843015.1:0-701 GCF_000696425.1 Galeopterus variegatus
AAAGTGGGGATCACGTTTATCTTTCAGAAGGATGTTGGGAAGGATAAAAAGGGCCTGGCCCTGAAGGCCTGGGTTCCAATGGTGACCATCCCACAACAGGCCAAGGACTGACCCCTTTCCCAGGCTTGAATATCCTCACTACAAAAATGAGGGACTGTCTTTCAGTTCCTTTAGATTAGGATTTCATTTTGAGAGAATACACAAGGATTAGGATTTCATTTTGAGAGAATACACAAGGTGACCAAGGAAGGTTTACTCAAGAAAAATTCTTCTCCAGAATTCAGCAGTACTTTCCAGACATGCTGAGCACAATTTTTAAGGTCCTTTCAGTTGCATGTAATAACTCACTTTGGACTGATTTTAAAAAATCAAAATTTATTCCAAGAATTCCTGAGGGATTAATGGAGTCCAAGACAAGGATAAAAAACTTGATGTAGAAACCAGAGAAGTCCTCAGGGTTACCAAGGCAGCTGCTCTCTCAGGCCCACATGCCTCTGCTTATGCATGCAGTGCTGGCTCCTGACTTTGTAAGTGCCCCACACAAGCTACCATCCCAGATACTGACCAGTATCTTCTCTTTCCCCATGCAAAATTCTTAAGATAGAGAATTGTTTTGGTTCAGACCATTTGACATAGGGGGAAAAAAAAAAGAACTGTCTTAGGCCTGTTTGGATCAGGAGTTCAACTCTGGTCCAATCAAC
>NW_007843016.1:0-701 GCF_000696425.1 Galeopterus variegatus
GGAGCGCCGCCGCGCTTCCCAAGCGGTGCACTGTAGCAGTGCGCCACCGGGCCGGCCCCTTGGACTTTTTAATATAAGAATTCTTTACAAAGTACTAAAACGTGAGTCCACAAGGTCTTAGGAACTTCCTGTTTTCAACGTCACAGGATGCGTCCTGTCATCACTTGTAATTCTGCCCGCACCAGCCCCTGCCAGGCCCACGGCAGTAGCTGTGATGTCACCTCCATGCCACAGAAGAGCAGTTAAGAGACAGACCAGGACAAGAAAAAGCTTCCTGGAAGGCTGGCCACGCTCTGCAACTTGGAGTCTGCAAATTATCAAAAACTGTAGTTGTTGCCTGGATTAGTGAGGCTCTGTCTATTTATAATTTACCTATATTATAAGCCAGCCTGAGAGAGAAAAAGGGCTCATTTTTATCTTTACGTGTTTTAAGTTTGTTAACTGCTTTTGACACTGCGTATCCAAGGGCAGGGGCGCTGTCAGTGTTTTGGTAACTATTAAATTTATACACAGATTTTTTGGATGGAAAAAAATCCTTCAAGAGACTGCACCAAATTCTGAAACAAAACATCCTCTTTTGAAACTTTGAGGAGTGAGACAAGTTTTATCCTGGAACAGCTTCCTTGCTCTGATGGAATCGTGACGTCCATCGGGCTGACTCCGCTGCAGAGCCAGGCTGTCCTATTTGAACGAGGCTGTGC
>NW_007843017.1:0-701 GCF_000696425.1 Galeopterus variegatus
TTAGGAAATAGAAATTAATTCCAGTTTCTCCACATTATATCCTCTCACTCATCCTAAAAGAAAGCTAACCAATCATTCTATTCACTTGCAATTCTTTAGGTCAGTTTTACTTTTGACTTTAATGGAAATAAAAAAATATAGAATTGGCTTCTTTATCTTAACATTACGACAGCGAAATTTATTGATGTAATTATTATTGGTAGTTTATTCATTATCAATGTCATATAATCTTCCACTGATTGAAATTAGCAGAATTTATTTTTGATTATCATGTTGATGAATATACAGCATGTTTGCAGATTGGGACTATTGAAAATGATGCTGCTATTAAAGTTTTTGCACAGGGTGCTTGATAAATGTACAGAAGCACTTCTGTAGACCTACAACTGTAAGTAAAGTTGCTCATATAATTGCTTGGTTGAATTTTTATTCTGTGCTGTGCTAAGCTAATACTTCCAATTCTTTTATGCCTGAATTTGACATTGATGTAGCTACCCATTATGACTTTCCTAAGGATATCTCATGCTTCTTGTGTTAAACTATTTTGCTATTGAGGAGTTTGAACTTAGGGCACAAGATTTCTTCTCATTTAAAAAACACAAGTAAAACCTAAGAATGCTGTTTCTAGAATGTCTTGAGAGAATTTTTAAGAATCAATTTCTTGACAAACTGAGCTTTCTCTGCTGTGAAAGGAATTACAT
>NW_007843018.1:0-701 GCF_000696425.1 Galeopterus variegatus
CAACTGGGCTCTTCCCAGAGGGTCAGGGATCTTCTCCTAACATGAGCAGGGAAAGCTGGCCAGGCGATTTCAAAGGACACGGGGAAGAAACAGGCATAAATGAAGAAAATGTACAGAAATGAGGCAATATGACATAGAAGAAAAGGCCATGGATTCTGGAGCCAGATAGACTGGTCCGAATCCTGGTTCTGCTAATTATTTGCTTGGACAGTTTACTTAACTGAGTCCTCAGTTTCCTCATCTATAAAATGGAGATTATGATAAAATATACCCCAAAGAGTTGTTGCAAGGATTAAATAAGGAAATACATGGGGAATGTTCAGAATAAGGCCTGAGCCTAGTTAGAGCTACTGATGGTTGTGATTAGGATTTCCTGTTAGGATACCCAAAGCCTCAGCCTCCTTCCCATGCCCGTCTGGCTGTTGGACTGGCTTCATCCATCCTCCCATGTAAGTTTGAAAAAGGTGATTCCAATAGATTTCAGGTAAATAGCAAAAATTGCATCCACATTTTTTTGGGGGGAGGGGGGGCTTTGGTTGAATGCATAGTCAAGATAGATCTTTCCTCATTCCAAAATAAATTAAGAGGGGAAAAAAGCATGTGACCTATGAAACTGTCCTATGACATGAACATAGACACAACACTCAAGAAATGTCTGGAATCATCAAAAAATAATAATACTAAAATGGTAATTATGACAG
>NW_007843019.1:0-701 GCF_000696425.1 Galeopterus variegatus
GTGAAAAATATCTTTGAATTGGCTTTGAAAATGGAAGGAACCATGAAAGGAAAGAAGCAAGGAAAGAAAAAAAGAAAATAATCAAATAAATTAGGAATATTATGAAATAGGAATAGTGAAAATAATGTTTTATGGTCATTACATCTTATTTTGCATAAAGTCCATATCAGATGGCCAAACTAATGTCAGAAAAGGGTTTGGTTTGCTAGTAACAAGTAATGAAGAATAATAATCTAAAGCTATAATTATTTAATTATTTCTCAAAAGGGAATTGGAATCCTACAGCCATTTTTTCAGAATGTGCTTTTTCTTGGAAAGTGGTGGAGATACACTGACACATTCCAATTCTTTAAGACCCTCTCTTTAAGCAGCTTTCATTGAAAAGCACCATTTTTCTATTAACCCAGCATTACTTCAGAAAGTAAGCTTACAATAAAATTGATTAGGCAAACACTTTCTTTAGTCACACTGCAGTTGATAAAATCAGGTTGCACTAATTGGATTTAGGTTTTTCAAAAGACTCCTCAGGAAAACATATACAAACCATTACTTAAAGAGGTTTTCTGTATATTGCCAGTGCTATTCCCTATGTGCTAAATGGTATTATTTTCAATATTAAAGAGTGACTTTCTACTGACATTGTTCCCAATTCCTCTCTTGGAATATCTATCTGCAGTCTTTGTTAGAGTAAACACTCTAAA
>NW_007843020.1:0-701 GCF_000696425.1 Galeopterus variegatus
TCTACTCTTGTCTGCAGCTGATCTGGGCACAACAGTTTGGAACCCATTGAAAGTTTGTTCACCTTTAATTATTCAGTCAGAATTGTGTAAGGTGAATCAGTTGAGATGTCTTTGATATTGGCTATTGTTTCTGCCTTTAATAGCTGGTCTTCTTCAGTTAGGACATGGAGAAGATTAATTTTTTTTCTTCCAAATTGATGTTTATGGCCTGCTGCTGCTGGCTTTGTCTCATCCCTTCTTTAAATGAGTTATCCATTTGTAAACTGCTGATGGGGGTGGGAGGTCATTGTCTTCACAGACTTTTTGTAAAGCATCCATGATTTCACTATTCTTTGACTCAAGTTTTGCCATAAATTTGATGTTTTTCAAACTTCAATTTTAGCAGAATTCTTGTTCTGATTAGGGCACTTCAAACTGACATCTTCTTCATGCCTCAAACTAGATCCTGTTCAGACATGTTAAAACAAGTTAGGATGAGTTTATTTTGATGCAAAAAAATTAAAATCCATGTATAATTTTTTTCATAATACACATTTTAAGTGAAATTTTTGAAGACCATACATGTAATTTGGCTTATATTTCAGAAAACAATTTATTTTTGTTTTTGCTATATAAGAAAAAAAGAGCAAATTTGGGGCACGTGGCAAAGTTTTAGAATCTTTATATAAGAATCCTATCTTAAATAGGTCCTTCATTCTATA
>NW_007843021.1:0-701 GCF_000696425.1 Galeopterus variegatus
GTATGTGTGTGTGTGGCTATGCTTAAAAAAAATACTTTAGTAACTCTAGAAATTTTTCCAGGTGAAACAGCATACACAGAAAAAAATAATCTTCTCTAATATGTATAGTCACCTCTTACAAATAAGTTTATACAGATCTTTGTGAATTTTTTTAATACATTTTTTCTTAATTCGTAATTATTTATTATTTTTTATTTATTTATTTATTTATTTATTTATTTATTTACTTACTTACTTATTTATTTATTTATTTATTTATTTATTTATTTATTTATTTATTTATTTATTTATTTATTTATTTATTTATTTATTTATTTATTTATTTATTTATTTATTTATTTATTTGACTGGTAAGGGGATCACAACCCTTGGCTTGGTGTTGTCCACACCGTGCTCAGCCAGTGAGTGCACTGGCCATCCCTATATAGGATCCAAACTCACAGCAGGAGTGACACTGCGCTCCCAGTGCCTCACTCTCCCGAGTGAGCCATGGGGTCGGCCCACAAATTGTAATTATTCTTTATGTCCCTTACCCAGTTACTTCCTAATCCCTTCTCCCTCCCCCTTAACTATCTCTAGTAACTATTGGTTTGTTCTCTCCTTCTGAAAGTTCAATGTTTTATTGTGGCTTTTCTTTCTGCTGAGAAAGAAAGAAAATACATGTTTAATATTTATTTGATTAGTTCAAGGAATATCTCAAC
>NW_007843022.1:0-701 GCF_000696425.1 Galeopterus variegatus
TAAATGTAGTAGGTCACATTTAACCCTTGTACTTATAAACTAAAAATTAAAAACAAAAAATGTGTAGGACAGAAATAGCCTGTATTACTGAATTAACAAAAGTTATACTAAAATTTTATGTTTTAAAAATACACACACACACACATAGACATACAGAGTAAAGATTGTTGCAGTTACTCTGGATTTCAAAAGTGTGCTGATATATATACATATATGTCATGTGATATATATCATGTGATATATATATATATATATATATATACACACACACACACACATACACAGAGAGAGAGAGAGAGAGAGAGGTATAAAAATACACACACACACACACACACCTAAAATGGCCTAAAGCAGACATAGTTGGGGTTTTGCTGCTTGAACTCTGCACTGGGTCCTCAAATAAATGTGAAAAAGCAGCCACACCACAGCAGAATATGAGAAAAATATCTAGAACTATTTCAAGACTTATCTTTTTGTATTTTAAAATAAAATAACAATAATAATAATAAAAACAGAAATTGACTTCACCACAGTTCTGAAGCCCAGAAGTACAGAATCAAGATGTCAACAGGATTGATTTCTTCTGAGGGTCTCTTGCTGCTAGATGACTGTCTTCTTGTAGTATCTTCATGTGGTCTTCTCTGTTTGTGTATCTGTGTTCTAAACTCTCCTTCTTATAAGGACACTAGTCATACTGTATT
>NW_007843023.1:0-701 GCF_000696425.1 Galeopterus variegatus
TATAGTTTTTTTTTTTAAAGATGATTTTTATGAGGTTGATTTAGTTATCCTCCATTTCTAACATGCTGAGAGATATTATCACAAATCATGTTGGATTTTGTCAAGTGGTTTTTATGTATCAATTTTTCTCCACTAGCCTATTGACATGGTGGATTACGTTGACTCATTTTTGAGTTTGCTTTGCATACCCGGAGTAAGTCCCACTTGATCATGTTATACAATTCTTTTTATACGTTGTTGGATCTGCTTATATTTTCTTAAGGATTTTTGTATCTACAATCATGTGAGATATTAATCTGTATTTTCTTTTTTGTAATGTCTTTATCTGGTTTGTGTGTCAGGGTAATATCGGTTTCATAAAATAATTTCATAAATGGTTCCTTCTCTTCTCTTTTTGGGAAGAGATAGTGTCTTATTGATGTTTATTCTTGTTGAAATGTTTGGTACAATTCTCCAGTGAAACCAGCTGAGTCTGGAGATTTCTTTTTTGGAGAATGATAAATTATGAATTCAATTATTTTATTGGTTATAAGACTATTAAAATTTTCTGTTTCATCTTTGAGTTTTGTTAGTTTGTAGTTTGTGGACAATTGATCCATTTCTTCTGAGTTATTGAATTCGTGATCGTAAAGTTGCTCATGGCATTCCTTTATTATCTTTTTAATGGCTACAGGATCTTTAGTAATATCCTCTGTTTTATT
>NW_007843024.1:0-701 GCF_000696425.1 Galeopterus variegatus
CCGGCCCCTCACCACCTTTTTTTTAACTGAGTAGAACCTCAAGTACAATGTTGAGTAAAAGATATTCTTGGGCTGGCCCGGTGGTGCACTGGAGAGTGCGCTCCTGCCGAGGGTTCGGATCCCATGTGGAGACCTGTTCCCGCTCACTGGTTGAGTGTGGTGCGGACGCAACACCGAGGGTTGCGATCCCGTTGCTGGTCCCCGGTGTGGGCGCGACACCGAGGGTTGCGATCCCCTTACCAGTCAGTAAAAAAGACAAAAAGGAAAAAAAAAAAAAAAGATATTCTTGTTCATGATTTCAGTGGGAAAGAATTCATTATTTTACCATTAAGTATGATGTTAGTTGTGTGTGGTTTTTAAAACAACTTTCATTAAAATGCGTTTTAAAAAATTCATGAATAGGTATTAAATATTACCAATTAAGATGCTATATATTTTTTCCTTTAGTAGTGTGGTTAGTAATATAGATTGATTTTAAAATGTTAAACAATTTGTGTTCTGGACTGAAAATCACTTGGTCAACTGTATATCCTTTTTGTATGCTACTGGGTTTCATATGCTGATATCGGTTGACTTCTTGATATCAATCTATAATTTTATTTTCTAGTGATATCTTTATTAGCTTTTATTATGAAGGCTAGCTCAGCCTCATGGAACAGATTGGGAAGTGTTCTTTTTATTTTTTTATACTGTAGGAGAAT
>NW_007843025.1:0-701 GCF_000696425.1 Galeopterus variegatus
AAAGCCTCCCGTTCGGAACGGTAACCAAGCGGCAGGTCTAAACACAAGTGCGCATGCGCACGCAGCCCAAGCCCCCAAGAGTTCGAAGAGGGCTTGTCCGGGGTCTCGGCTTGGCCAATGGTTGCTGATTGTCGTCAGCAGTCACTGGGCAGATTGAAAGTTGGTTCTCACAGGCTATTGCTTGCCATGGCTACAGATCAGTTGTTTCTTATGCTTGGCACTGGCTGTGCCCATTTCTTCTCGTTCCAATCTGTCTTCCCAGTGCCCGACTCCACATGGAAGGATCTGCTGAACTCTTTCCACATCACCCTTTTTGGCAGCCTGATGGATCTTTCCCAGGTGTCTGAGTCGGATCTAGGAGCTCAGCCGATATCCGATTCATTTTCTCAAACTAACCGCGTCTGGAGTCGCCTCCTGCAACCTGCTGGAGGTGCCGGAGACTGATCCTTTTTGAATTTTGAGGGGAGAAGGAAGAGTCACTCTCGGGAACCTCCACCAGGTTGCAGGAGCCAAGTGCGGACTCCGTTTTGCTGAGAAAGGCATTCGGCCTTAGGCTGAGGTAGGAGATTCGACTCAGACATCTTGGAAAGATCCGTCACGCTGCCAAAAAGGGTGATGTGGAACGATCATGGTGGAAGATAACAGCTTCAGACGCCCGTCCCCTCACCGGTGCCTAGGCTCTTAACCACTTCTGAAGCCGA
>NW_007843026.1:0-701 GCF_000696425.1 Galeopterus variegatus
TCCTAGCGGTGAGTGGGACAGAACTCCTACCCTCGGCGGGGTCCGCAGCTGGTAGGGGCCCCACCCTCTGGCCAGGTACTGCACTGGGCGAACAGGACAGATAAGCATGGAACTTTATACTGGGTGGGGGAGAGGGAGACAATAAGCAGTAAACAAGCAGGCACAGAATTCCAGGGAATGCTAAGTCCCAGTCACAGTGATAAGTACCAGTGATAAGTAAGCTCTTTAGTGGATAACGGGGCAGTGGTATGTTTGCCACTTTAGGCAGGTGGTCCGGGGAGGTGTCTTTGAGCAGGGACAGTGCATAGTCCAGGCCGAGGGAATAGCAATAGGGCCTGAGGCGGGAACCAGCGTGGACGGTTCAAGAAACAGCAGGAAAGCCTGTTTGGCTGAACTGAGTTGAAAAAAAAAAAAAGAAGAAAAACCAGTTGCCTGGTGGGAGAGGCAGACCGGTGGGTCGGGGACCCCTCCTAGGGCACCACAAGAATTTTATCCGAGGCCTAAGAGAAGGCCACTGGGATTTCTTAAGCAGGAGCGTGATATGAGTGATGTCCCTCTTACCCTCGCCAGTGTCACTGCAGACTCAGTGAGCACCTCATCCCGAGATTGCCGAAGTGAGGGCCCAAAGACCTTTCGGTGACCATTTTTAAGGCCTGTAGGCAGGGCACGCATTCTTCAGTGTCCCCAGGCCTCAGCACTCC
>NW_007843027.1:0-701 GCF_000696425.1 Galeopterus variegatus
TTTTAAGATGTCAGTTGTCCCCAAATTGATCTATAGGTTCAACACAATCCCAATCAAAAATCTCAGAAAGCTTTTTTTGCAAAATTTGATAAGCTGGTTTAAAAATGTATATATAAATTTAAAGGACATAGAATAGCCAAGACAATTTTTTTAAAAAAGAAAGTTGGAAAGGACTACCTGATCTCAAGACTTACAATAAAGCTAATCAAGAGAGTGTGGTTTTGGCAAAATAATAGATATATGTAGATCAAAGGGACGGAATAGATCAGGAACAGACCTACACGTACAAGTACATGATCAAGTGGTTTTTCACAAAGATGCCAAGTTGAGGGAAAGGGCAGTCTTGTCATCAGACTGTGCTGGAACAACTGGATATTCATGTGAAAACAAATGAACTTTGATACTTATCTTATCCCATACACAAAAATTAACTCAAAATGGATCACAGACCTAAATGTAAAAGTTAAAGCCACAAAAAATTTAAAGAAAACATAGGAGAAAATTTTTGCAAATTTGAGTAAGCAAAAATTTCTTTAAAAAAAGTCAAAAAGCACAAATTATAAAAGAAAAATTTGATAATTTTGACTTCATCAAATTTAAAATCTTGTGCTCCTCAAAAGACATCTTTTAATAGATGAATAGACAGGGGCCGGCCCGGTGGCGCACTGGATAGTGCGCCGCTTGGGAAGCGCGGCGGCGCT
>NW_007843028.1:0-701 GCF_000696425.1 Galeopterus variegatus
GCACTCTACCGAGTGAGCCACGGGCCGGCCCCCTAGATTTTTTAAATCTATAAATAAAGGTATACATTGTTTTGTCATTGTGTCTGTAGTTAAAGCATTGATTAATTAAATGCCAATATTGAAAACATCCAAATTTTATAATCCTGTTTTGGTAATTTTTTTTTCATATACCAGAAGCCTCAAAAAATGGACTACTGAGGAACTTGACATGTGAAAGACCTTGTAAATGGTAATATGCATTCAAGGTTCTTAGAGTAGCTTATTGTGGCTAAAGAAGGTGAGATGGATGTGGTTAGTAGACAGTGCTGGAAGGCAGGCTGGGATCAGCTGAATGAGTCTAAATGAATTATTAAAAAGCCTTACTACATTGAGAAGCACCAGTTTTGAAGCAAGTGCCGAAGTCCAGCTTCAGCAAGGGGTGGGTACCCAAAAAGGGAGAGAGAGGGTTGGCGAAAATAACAAACACAGACGGAGATCTCAATGCATCAATATGCATGTTCTCTCTCTGCAGGCTGTCAGCGTGTTGCAGCTGGAGCGCAGTAGAGCATGAGACAATGCCTTTTATTTGGGTATACAGCTTGGCAGGGGGCTTTGGGTACTATTTTTATTATATCAGCAAGTCAATAATCCAAAAAGCAGCGAGGAAACTTTTTAGAGGTCAGCACGTCTTAGATGATCAACTTGTGCTTCCTTTTCCTGGA
>NW_007843029.1:0-701 GCF_000696425.1 Galeopterus variegatus
TTCCATAGGTCTCTCCTCCTCTTCACCTGAGCTCCAGCGGCCCCAGCTTGGCTGATATTACATTTTTATAGTTGAAAATTTGTTGATTTGTGGGAGAGAGTGATGCTGGGGACCATCTATTCCACCAACTTGAGCAGAACCTATTATATTATCTTTTAATTCCATTCTTCCACGAACTTTGTGTAGTACGCTTGTGTGTGTACACATACATACAGCTCTATCAGGTAATATTAAATAAGCAGGAGAAGGTTAATGAAGGGAGCACGTTTACAATCTGGATTATTTTCTTTATGTATTTTAATACGAGTTTCCTAGAGTGCTATGTTGAATATGTCCCCCAAATTTCATGTGTTGGAAACTCAATCCCCACATTTACATGTTGATGGCATTTGGAGGTGAGGCCTTTGGAAGGTAATAGGACTAGACAAGGTCATCAGGGCAGGGCCCCTATGATGGGACTAGTGGCTTTATCAGAAGAAGAAAAGAAACCTGACATGCTCTTGCCCTCTTGCCATGTGATGCCCTCTGCCATGTCAACTCAGAAAGAAGGCCCTCACCAGATGCAGCCCCTTGACCTTGGATTTCCCAGCCTCCAGAACTGTAAGAAATATAGTTCTTTTCTTTATAAATTAACCAGTCTGTGGTATTCTGTTATAGCAACAGAAAATGAACTAAGATTTAGGATCATATAATTTTAAAGC
>NW_007843030.1:0-701 GCF_000696425.1 Galeopterus variegatus
CAGCGGGGCCAACCTGTTCCACTGACAGTAATTGATAAAAGCAGTTCTCCCCACTGTTTTCAGCACAAAGAAGAAAAGTATCGACTAGATTTAAATCAGAGAAACAAAGCATAGCCAGGAGCCCTCCAGGGTGCACCTACATAGTAGTGGATACAATCCAACCAAACCGCAGGAGAGGGCTCAGAAAATCAGAGAAAGGTAAAGAGAATAAAGCATTGCCTTGTCAGAATTTAGGCCAGGGACTCCAGGAGAGATCTACCAGCAGCAGAGACATGGGAGCAAAATAGTCCCAGTAGCCACATGCCTCTTGCAGCTACAGTCTTCTCTGGTGGCCAAAGCTTTCCAATTTTTGTCAATGATTAAATTAGGCTCTCAGATTCCAAAGTCATAGAAATGAACAATGTACCCAATAGTAAAAGCAAGCAACGCTTTATTAAAAGAGGAGACAGACTTATGCATAAGCCGGTAGCGACAGTAAAGCTAGCCCCCCGAAGGGAGCTGTTCAGAGTCTTTTATAGGGAAAGGAGTTAAGGGGTACAGGCCAGCGTCACTGTAGGTGGTCCGTTCTGTTCTTCCCAGTTGCATCATGGGCACATGCTCAGTAGGTCCCAGATGGCAGTGGTGTTCATCATTGTCACCCCAGGGGAATCATTGTAGCAGTCACCTTGATGCTTTGTGTGCAGTTGGGAATTCCTAAAGGG
>NW_007843031.1:0-701 GCF_000696425.1 Galeopterus variegatus
GGGGACCTAGCCCATGACTAATCTCGTTCTTTCTGGCCAGGATCTGAACCCGGTCCCAAGTGTCATACGAGAATAAGTTGGACGAATGTGCCCAAGGGGCTACCTGCACCACATGATGCCAGGCATTGGTGGCCGTGGAGTCAGATATTTCTAGGCCTCTACTTTTTAACATGTACTTTAGAGCCTTGCAGGCTATCTCAGCACTCTTTCTACACACACACCTCCCATGTTGCCGTGCGAGGAAGGGACAAAAGGAGCACAGGGAACAGAAGTGCAGGGACTTCCCCCTGTTATGGTACTCACCCTGACATGCAGGCAGATTACTTCACGGCAACTACTGTGGTTGTGGGGGCCACTCCGCTGGTTGATCACACTTTGTCGACCTTCTTTCAGGACCGAGCAGCCAGGGGCCTCACTCACTCGCCTTTAAAATTCCTCACACGGGGCACCACTCTGTCGGGTCCACCGCCGGCCGACCCGTACAGCCCTAGCCTCGTTCCTTCTGGTGGGCGAGTGGACAGCCTGGGATTCCTCTTTCTCTCCTGTCCCCTTTGGAAGGAGACCAGGGAAGAGAGCCGTGAAGAGAGGTGAGCACACCACTGGCTGGTTAAAGGACACTCAGACATGGCAGGGGTTCTGACAAGCAGTTCCGTTTATTAGCACACAAGCATTTGCTTTTAAAGGCAAATGGGAAAGGCAGG
>NW_007843032.1:0-701 GCF_000696425.1 Galeopterus variegatus
GAATAATCGTCTTTGTCCCCATGCTCTGACCTTCAGGGCCCCTGAGGCCGAAGTCCTGCCCTGAGCTTTGCCATACAGGAGTTGGGCGCCAAGACTCTTGGTGGCCCTGCTCCCACAGCTTTGTTGGGCACAGCCACACAGCAGCACTCAGGGGTTGGAGTTGCATGCCTGAGGCTTTTCTGTCTTAGAATCACATGCTGGTGGCTCTTTGGTCTGGGATCACCTAGGTGGCCCCACCCCATAGTGTTCTCTGCCTGGTTGGCATGCCCAAGGCTCCAGGCTTGTCCATCTTTTGAAATCTAGGTGGAGGTGGTCTGGCCCTGGGCTCCTGCATTCTGAGCTGCTACAGGGATTCTGCCAAAATTTGCTGTCTGTGCCCTCCAGAGGGGAAATTAACATGGCCTGAGACACGCTGGGGCCTGCCATAGCTTCACCTAAGGCAATGAAGGAACAGGCCTGCACTGGGGTTCAGGGAGCATAGCCTGAGATGTGAAGCAGTGACAGGTAAGGCATGCTGAGGTCCCTCAGGCATAGCCTCATCTTTGCATTTGCCTTCATTTGTTTTTATAAATAGCAGAAACCTATTGCTCACAGTTCTGAAGGCTGAGAAGTCCAAGCTTAAGGCATCAGCAGACTTGATGCCTGGTGAAAGGCTCTCTTCACAAATGGCCAGCTTTTTACCATGTCCTCACATGGCTGAA
>NW_007843033.1:0-701 GCF_000696425.1 Galeopterus variegatus
CACTGAGGGTTGCGATCCGTTGCCGGACACAGAAAAAGACAAAAGACAAAAAAAAAAAGAGTCTGCCTAAGTTGGGCAATGGAGAATTTTGAGTTCTGTGGTGTATAAAAGGAAATGAAATGCACGAGTCTTCATAGATATATTGAAAGAAAGTGAGCAGAGATGCCGGGTACCATTCAAGCTTTATTAAAGGAAAAGAATAAAGGAAAATTTCCTTTATTAAAGGAAAAGTGGGGGCGGGGGCAGCCTGGGGCTGCCCTCAAAATTGGGGAGCGCAGCAACAATTGGGGGCAGCCTGGGACTGCCCTCAAAATTGGGGAGCGCAGCAACAATGGGTTTGCGAGAGTTTATATTAGCTGTTGGGTGTGAAACGTATGGGGGTAGAGACCACTAGGTTGGTGTAACTGGGTGGAGAACTGCGCCGATGCAGAAGCTGGAAAGTTGTTCCTCAGTCAGGAGCCTTCTCCTAAAGGGAAGTGGGGAGGGGCTTGGTGCTGGAGTGGAAGACGAGCTGGTGCTTATTGTGTGCACAGTGGCACTGGCCACATCCAAGAGCCATCGTATATGAGGGTACTTCAAAAAGTTCATGGAAAATAGAATTAGAAGAGATATGAATGTTTCCATGAACTTTCTGAAATACCCTCTTATATGAAGGCCACAGAGGTATGTACGTGTCTGTATGTTTAATAAAAGTGCGTGTT
>NW_007843034.1:0-701 GCF_000696425.1 Galeopterus variegatus
CAGAAAGGAAGGAACAGAAGAACAGCAGCAGGAGAGGAGTGGAGGAGAAACGAGAAAGTTCAAGAAGGCTTGGGAGAGAATTTTTGGTGAGCTCCTGCAAGGCAAGGAGAAAAAGGTTTGGGGGAAACTGCAGGATATGAGAGAGATAGAGAGGAAGGGGGTTTTATGAAATGTGGATGTGGTTTAAAATTGAATTGGCTGTTGGTTTCTTTGCATTGACACCGCACTGAGGCTATGCCCATGGGAGCCCAGTGTTATCAGGTTACTTAATAAATATCGACATCTGTGAAACACACATAGATAGGCATACACTGTCTCTCCCTAGAGCATGTGTCTGTAAACCAGTTATCACTGCTACTGAGTGTAGCTAACTAAAAGTACAGAACAAACGGGGATTGTTTGATTTACAGGGAACAGAATCCATTCAAACTGGCTCAAGCCAAAAGGAGAAGTTATTGGAAAGAAGCTCTGATGGCTCATGAAACAGCAGGGGGACAGCCGGGTCTCTTGAGGGATGACACCAACAGCTAGAGGATCACCAGGAAGTCTCTGTGTCTTGCTTTGTGTACTCAGGGGCTGCTATCTAATATTCTCTGCCCAACTTCTTTATTCTTCTTTTTCTGAAAATCAGCTTTCTTCGTTGTACTTCAAATATGGCCACTGCCTTGGATCAGGTACTCTGAACTCCAGACTCTGAGATG
>NW_007843035.1:0-701 GCF_000696425.1 Galeopterus variegatus
TTAAAGAGGAATAAACCATCTTCAAGTCACTAGAAGATAGTTTGTACTGGAAAGTTTAAGACATGTATTCTTAGGAATCCTCCAGGAGCAGACCATCACCAAAAGGAGACCTAAGACTCAGGAATTTCTGACAAAGTAGATGACCACCTGAGACGTGGCAACTTCCATCCCAAATCAATGAAACAAATTCACAGATTATTTTGCTTTAATCTGCATTCTTCTGTTCTTTGTTTCCTAGTCATCTTCTTTCCTCTTTCACTGGTTTAAGGCTTTTACTATGTTACCCCTATATTACCTTTAGGGCCCTCATGCTTAATGCTACTTTTTGCATCCTTAGTCACTTTGTGATATGAGTCAATATGTGGCTACAATTTATTGATGAACTTGCTAGAGCATACAGACAAATTGATGTTGGTTTTGTGTACATTTACTTTTGGAAAACATCTGGCTTCCCAGTACCAGCTCCTTGAAATGAATCAGGTGGTTTCTTGAATAGCTGTATTCAACTCTTAGGCCATTTTTCTTTTAGCTGGAAAACACCACAACAGGTCAGACCACCATTAGTCTTACCAACCCCATGACATCATACCTGGAAAAGGAGGTTCCTGTTTACATTGAAAAAATATTTTAGAACATTTTGTGGGAGATAGCATTTGGAACCAGTCATTCACAGAAATAGAAATTGGAAGAGAACTAGAAAA
>NW_007843036.1:0-701 GCF_000696425.1 Galeopterus variegatus
TATATAACAGGCTCGGGGTTTCTTTAGTATTAAAACTCTCTTCAACATTTAGTCAGATTCTTATGTCTTTGATTCTAGTCATTTCCACTTGCCAATAACCATATCCACAGTTCTTTTCTATAAAAACATCTTAGATCTTTTGTATTTCTTTGATTCCTTATATTCAGGAATAACGAAATATAGTAAACATATTGATTTCTTTCTCTCTCCTAACTTAATTCCTCATGCTTGGGCCTCACAGGTTCAGTGAGAGAACCATATTTAAATCATTTCCATGAGCCATGTTTGTCCAGTTAGAAGGATGTGCTGCATGTCTCCTAATTCATTCAGCGTTTTTTTTGTTTGTTTGTTTGTTTCCTTTTTGTCTTTTTTCGTGACCGGCAATGGATCGCAACCCTCAGTGTCGCGCCCGTACCGGACCGGGACCGGCAACGGGATCGCAACCCTCGGTGTTGCACCCACACCTCGCTCAGCCAGTGAGTGGCCGGTCTGTATGTGGGATCCGAACCCTCGGCGGGAGCGTCGTTGCGCTTCCCAAGCAGCGCACTGTAGCAGTGTGCCACCGGGCCGGCCCCTTCATTCAGCGTTTTTAACTGTAGGTGTGCTGGCTTGTCCCTAGGGCCGGCCCCTTCATTCAGCGTTTTTAACTGTAGGTGTGCTGGCTTGTTTCTTGTTGCAAGGCTGAGTCTTAATTGACCTTT
>NW_007843037.1:0-701 GCF_000696425.1 Galeopterus variegatus
ACTTTTATAGCTACTTTAACTTCTAAAAAGAACTTTAAGAAAGAGAAAATTAAAAAGAAACTCCTTAGGAAGTTCTGTGAACATAGATAAATAATGAAAAGCCACATAGCTAAATATTGGTGTTGTTCATGTTGCTTTTTTTTTTTTTTTTTGTCTTTTGTCTTTTTCCGTGTCCGGCAACGGATCGCAACCCTCAGTGTTGCCCCCGTACCGGACCGGGGACCGGCAACGGGATTGCAACCCTCGGTGTCGCTCCCGCGCCTCTCTCAGCCAGTGAGTGGGAATCGGTCTGTATGTGGGATCCAAACCCTCGGGCAGGAGCGCCGCTGTGCTTCCCAAGCGGCGCACTTATCCAGTGCACCACTGGGCCGGCCTCATGTTGCTTTTTGAAATGAATTCAAAGTATCATTATGTTCATTTTTATGTTGCTTTTTTTTTTTTTCTGTTTTGTCTTTTTTACTGGCTGGTAACGGGATCACAACCCTCGGTGTCGCGCCCGTACCGGGGACCGGCAACGGGATTGCAACCCTCGGTGTTGCGCCCGCGCCACGCTCAGCCAGTGAGCGGGAACTGGTCACCACATGTGATCCGAACCCTCGGCGGGAGCGCCACCATGCTTCCAAGCGGCGCACTCTCCAGTGCGCCACCGGGCCGGCCCCTTTATGTTGCTTTTTGAAATGAATTCAAAGTATCATTATGTT
>NW_007843038.1:0-701 GCF_000696425.1 Galeopterus variegatus
GGAGCGCCACCACACTCCCAAGTGGCGCACTGTAGCAGTGCACCACCGGGCCGGCCCAGAAGGACACATTTCTATAACCTCTTGGCCTCTTGCCCTACTGAGCTCCTTTCACCTCCTGCCCTGGGGCGTCCCTATTCATGGGGAGCCACAACTCTGCTGTGAGATCTGCTGGGATGTCTGGGCACAACCCAAAAGTGCGAGGGGGTTATGCCCTGTGGGGTGAACCTTAGGCAAATGAGAGCTGCAACCTGCAGTTACATTCTTCCCCTTTCCTCCGGGGACGGACAGCCTTCAGATGCCATCTACAACACGCCTCAGAAGGCGAGCCTTTGAAATTGAGCAGTCAGCCATGCTGGACACCAACGCTCCCTCCTCTCCTACCTCACCCCTCTTCCCTCACTCCTACTTCTCTGGGATTGTTTTCCTTAATAAGGAGTAGCACATAAGCCCTTGCCTCGGGCTCTGCTTCTGGGGAACTCAGGCAGGGACAGGTGTGAAAACCTGCCCTGCATTTTTGAAAGATTGCTTCTTAGGTTCTGTGCCAGATTTGCCTTTAAAATTGGCTTATGTTGTGAGTGTTAATGCTGAAGACCCTGGCAGCTAGAGACAAGCAAGCAGTCTTCTTATCTGCATTATACCTATGAGTGCCTACTTATCTGCCAGGAGAGGGCAGGAGCAGAAGTGCTCTTGGACCCCAACTC
>NW_007843039.1:0-701 GCF_000696425.1 Galeopterus variegatus
TTTAGCAAAACTAGAAATACAACAAATAACAAAAAGGTAAACAAAAACACTTTCTCTCTATTGATTATGATGTCCCTTGACTATGATAAGAAGAAATAGAAAGGAATGAAAAGAAAATTTTACTTCCAAAATTTGTGGGAGATGGTGAAAACCATAATCATAGGAAAAATATATTGTTAAGGAATGTATTTAAAGAATAATGAACCACAAAAAAGGAAGTAACTATACATCTTAAGAAATGAGTAAAGTGTCAGGAAAATAAACCAAAGGAAGTAGGTAGAGGTAGATAATCAAGATAAAACTGAAATGATAAAGAAACAAAAAGCTTATTCTATAATGACTAATAGAATAGAAAGCTCTTCATGATACCAATTAAGGAATAATGAGAACAAAAACAAGGAGAGATACTGAAAATACTATAACAACTAAAAGGGACTACTCCAAGCAATAAATTTGAATAACCTGGAGGAATTTATTATTTCTCAGAAAATATGATTAGCCTCAAATGATTTCAGGACATGGAGAAAATTTTTCAAAACCAGTTATCTCAAAAGAGATTAGAAAGGTGATTTAAAAGAGCCAGATAGGTTCCTAGGTAAATTTTAGAAAATCATTAAAGTACAACTAACTCCAATTATGCTGAAAAAGCTGTTCACCACACACAGGCACCCCCCACCAAAAAAAAAAAAAAAATATATATA
>NW_007843040.1:0-701 GCF_000696425.1 Galeopterus variegatus
CTCCAGAACTCAGACACTATACTGGGCTGTTTGTGTGCCAAGAATTGGAAACTCTCCAGGCGTTAAGCTGGTGCAATCACAAGGGCTCACCTAGTTTTTTTCTTCTTCCTCAGGGGAATGTAAGTCTAAGACCCTTAGGACATTACTTTCAACTTCCCAGCCCAATACATTGTGCCTAGTTTGTCATGCATTTTACTTCAACTTGTTATAAACTTACAGTACATAGTTATTATTTTGATTTAAGCAGTTTTTGAATAAAATTATAAATTAGAAAAAATATTTTGTGTTTGCCCACACACATACCATTTCCAGCACTCTTCATCCCTTTTTATATATAAAAGTTCCACCCAGTGTTATTTCCTCCTCTTTGAGAAAATTTCTTTAATAATTTATTGTATTACAAATTTGTTGGCAGTTAATTTCATCACATTTGATAGATTTCTAGGGTGACAGTTTTAGTACTTTAAAAGTGCTGATTCATTATCTTCTGGTTTACATCGTTTCTGACAAGATATCTGGTGTCATTTTACATTTGATTTTTTTTTTTTTTTGGTGTCTAGCATGCCTTTTCTCCCCCCTCTCCCTTTTAAAAAAGATTTTCTCTTTATCACTGGGCTTTAGCAGTTTTATTATTATGTTCAGTGGTATGATTAGTTTTTGTGTTTATTCTGTTCTGGGTTGGTTAGCTTCTTGGAACTATA
>NW_007843041.1:0-701 GCF_000696425.1 Galeopterus variegatus
AAGTGAGGTCGTGCAGGTAAAGCATTCAGCTTAGGTCCTGGTCTGAGATGATTACTTTTCTGATTTTTTTTTTTTTTTTTTTAATAATAAGAGTAAAGTTACGACTCTCAGAATGGGTGGCAAATACGGAGATTAACTTTGTATCTTTTGAGGTAATGTTTGCAGTAACAGTTGCAAGTGCGTTTGGTATCACGAGGAATGGACAAGCAAACAAGTACAAGTATTTCTGGGTCAGCCCAGTGTTTACGTTAGCAGTATTTTATATCAACATGTTTGAACTTTGATCAAAATTTGAAGTTTTGGTCTGAATCTCCTGCCCCACGGCGTAGCTGTTGCCGCAGTCGGTGCCAGAGGGTGGACGCGTGTTTCAGTGTGCTCCTGCCAACGCAGAGGGCACCTTGCTTATATTATGCCATTTACCTTTTCTCTTCATTGGAATTTTTTCCAAGCCCACTGAATTACCCATTTATTATTTTAATTTTGTGACACACTTAATAATAAATATCATTTTTCAGAAGTGAGAAATGGCTATCGTAATAAATATCATTTTTCAGAAGCGAGAAATGGCTATCTACGTCCTGTGAGATGCAATGGGCGCTCAGCATTTGCTGTTCTCACGGAAGGGGACATGCCCTGGGATGTGTCCACAGCTGCGACTTTCTTCCTCTTCTTTTAAAAACATCTATTTGAACTATTCCACT
>NW_007843042.1:0-701 GCF_000696425.1 Galeopterus variegatus
TTTTTTTTTTTTTTTTTTGTACTGTTTCCTTGCAGCGGCTGCCAACAGCCTCCTTAGAACTGACTCTATTGCTGCAGCCAGTGGCTTGCTGCCTAGGCCAGCTCTGCCCAAAATAGAAGTTGTCTTATGGTTTGACTTTAGCTTACTAGACTTCTCCTAGGTTTGGGAACAAAGCCCCAACTAATTAAAAAGTGTCCTTCTTTGCCTTACTCATCATTGTCCTGTGGATATACTTCTCTTTGGGATTTCACATGAAAAATCAATTAATTGAAGACAGGATTTAAGTGTTTCTGGGTCCTCTGGGCAAACTGTTCATGAGATCATGGTAATAATACATACTTGTTCCTTAATCAATTGCACTCCATCCCATTGTCTCCAGCACTGGAGAGGTGCGGCTGCCATGGGCCGCAGCTGTTGGCCCCACCAACCTCGCCCTCTAAGTGCAGCTCATCCACTCCATCCAACTCCCCCACACCACCGCTAAGACCTTGACCACCATTTCCTCATTTGTAAAATGAGGGCAGCGCACTCAGGGATCTACCCATCATTTCTATTAGAAACCTGCAATCCTTCTTGTTTTTGTAAATGAAGCCCAGCTGAATCTAGGCCCTGGGGAGCTATTACAGAACAGAGCAGGTGTTGAGCTCTGAGCAGGGGGAGATGGGATTTCACACGAAGAGAAAAGGCTGCCCACCCAGGAA
>NW_007843043.1:0-701 GCF_000696425.1 Galeopterus variegatus
CTGTCCCCCTAAGCTGCACTCGGTGTTCCCAGGAAGATGCTTCCTTGTCCCAGAGCCAAGCGCATCGCCTGTTGTTGGAGGCCCTCAACCTTGTCACGTGACACTCCCTGGGACACGCCTCTCATGCCCCCTTGCTGATGAGCATTGCCACTCAGGGCCAGCCCCTCCTGCTCCCCTGGCTACTGCTGCACAGCTCCCAGTTGGGGTCCTGCAGCCTGAGGCCGTGTGCCTTGTCTCTCCTGGGTTTCCTGAGAGACTCTAGGGTCTGAGTGGCTGTCCCCAGTCCAAACTTGATGCACACCGATCCCCTGACTTGCACGTGGGGAGAAGGCGGTCTTCTATTTCTACATTGACAACACGGGACAGCTGGAATTCACACCACCCTGGCTGGGACGGCAGCGTCGCACCAATCCCATTCAGTCCCACCCTGACCTGGTCCGAAGCCCCCTTTCATGCCACATCACCCCACAGAGGGCCTGAGTGCCCGCTTCTTTGGTGGGGGACCAGGGGCGCTGAGACCTTCGGGCACCTGACACTAGCCAGGGGCAGCCCCTGCCGCTTGCAGGAACAGTCCCCCCACCTCCTACCCCAGGAAGGCCCGCTTTCTCCTCCTTTGCCTCCTTCCTCACCAGCCCCTTGTGGTTCTGCTTCCTCCATGTCCCTGGCTCTGCACAAAGAACCCAGGCCCTCCCCTTCTCTCC
>NW_007843044.1:0-701 GCF_000696425.1 Galeopterus variegatus
AACAATTTCCCATTCACTGTTTTCCCAAAAATCATTCATATCTACTTTAGATCCAATGATTGGAAGATCAATTTCAGCTTTGTCATATGTCCAGGAACCAAATTTTAGGGAACGATTTTTTTTTTTTGTCCTTTTTGAGACCGGCCACACCACGCTCAGCCAGTGAGCACTGTGAGTGCATGGGTCATCCCTATATAGGATCCGAACCCGCGGCTGGAGCGCTGCTGCACTCCCAGCACTGCACTCTCCCGAGTGCACCATGGGCTCGGCCCTTAGGGAACAATTTTAATGATCAAAAGGGAAAAAGGTGATATCCGTAGGACAGGAACTCTTACAAACAGCTGGTGGAGTCCAGGTTACCTGGCCCTCATACTGAAGAAGAGCTTTTGTTTTGCCTTCGACGTGGAAGTCACCAACAGCACTGCAAAGTAAATCAGACAACGTGAGTAACACTCCCTCTGCACGCACCACGGGCAACTCTGGAGAGGGACTGTGGCTGTCAGACACCCATACTTGTTATAGAGAACAACGTCAGGCTTCCAAGTCTTGTCCACGGGAACACGAAGAGTCTCAGTGCCATCATATTCTGTTGGATCCCAACGCAATTTATAACCATTCCAGATCTAAAAGAAAAAGAAATGTTTAAACAATTTCTTAATAACTTTCTTCCAATGTTAACTTTATGTTGGTTCAATGGTTGC
>NW_007843045.1:0-701 GCF_000696425.1 Galeopterus variegatus
GATGGTGACAAGAAGCAGATTTTAGCTGCACAGGAACAGCAAGGAAATTGATAAATAAGGATTTTTTTTTTGGCGGGGAGGGGTAAGGAGGCTCACGGACCTGAAGAGAGGCCATAAAAATATGAGTTAGCTTCAACTAAAAAAATGATCCCTACAGCAGGTTGAGCCAACTTTCCCCATCAAGGAGTCCTCAAAGCTGCCTCAGAGCATTCATGCAAGCTCCCTTGTAAGGGCCCAGCTGACATGCTTCCCCGTCAACCATCAGATCCTCTTGTTCTGTTTTCCAGCTGCAGAGAACCCAATAATGACAAGTGCTTGTTTTGCAGGTCTAAATCCCTTGCCTCAGCCTCTATCAGCTCACCCATTTACACCACCAGCTATCCCTCTTCTTCTGGGATGAGGGCTGCCTTTAGGCCAGGCCTTGATTGTGTCTCTCCTATGGGGCTGGACATTCTGGTCCAGGAGATGCTATATGCGCTTAACTGATTACCAATATATAATATTGTGTCCCTAAGTGCTGGACTACATGAGTCTAACATCTAAGGAGTGGGCATAAGATTGTCCACACTCACCAACTTTTCTATTGACCTGTTTGCAGATTTTGTATTTCTGCCATCTCTGACACTTGAGGGTCTGCTATACTGTGGGCCTCCATTCCCTGTGGTTAACCAGGGAAAAACTAGGGGACAAAGAGAAATCCA
>NW_007843046.1:0-701 GCF_000696425.1 Galeopterus variegatus
GACAGTGGAAGCAGAGAAAACAAAGAGAGAGAGAGAAAGACAGACTCTCCTCTTCTTTTAAGGCCCTCAGAATCATTCCCCGACCACCATTTTTAATCCATTCACTATTGCATGACCCTACAATCCAATCACCCCTTGAAAGCCCCACCTCTCAATTACCATAATAGGATTTCCCACCCTCTTAACAGTCACAGTAGGGGCTAAGTTTCTAATACATAAAACTTGGGGGATGCAATTCAAGCCTCAGTGAGTTTTGGGGAGACATAATTCAATCCACTACCAGACACCAAGAGAAAACAAAACTACATCCTATAATCCACGATGAACATAGATGCAAAGATCCTCAACAATATTAACAAACCGAATTCAACAGTACATTAAAAGACTACACCATAACCAACTGGGATTTATCCCTGGGATGCAAGTGTAATTCAATAGACGCAAATCAATCAATGTGATACAGCACATTAACAGAATGAAGAATAAAAATCACAAGATCATCTTAATAGATGCATAAAATGCATTTGAGAAAATCAACAATCTTTATAATAATCTCAATTATGTATAAAAAGAACTGACCTCAACAGAAGAAAGACCTTTTATAAAAAGCCCACAGAAAACATGTTCAGTGGTAAAAAACGAAAAGCTTTTCCTCTAAGATCCAAAACAAGGCAAGGATGTCCACTCTCAACACTTTTGTT
>NW_007843047.1:0-701 GCF_000696425.1 Galeopterus variegatus
TTTTGGAAGCATATGGTTATCGATTTATCAATAACAAATTTTTCCAGGCAAATCTAATCTCCTTTATTGCTAGGTGCGTTTTATTTGTAGATCAGAGAAATCCACAGACACAATTAGTTGTGTTTTCACCAAGTCTTCAAATACTGTCATTCCTGATGTTTTTGGAGGAGAGATGATAAAATGTCTAGGAATTTGAAAAATCAAATGCAATAAATACTTATTAATGTGTCCACAAAAAAAACAGGGGTTCTCTAGTGCCTTTCTGCAGTTTCATCCTTGCTCCAATTGCTTCACTCATTAATTGATTAATTAAACACATAATTTTTTGTCAGTTTTTTTTCTTTTTTTAAATTCAAAATATTTTAACATTTATTTGTACATATTTGTGGGGAACTGTACATTATTTCAATACATGCATACACTGCATCAACTTTCACTTAGAGAAGATAGCTTAGTTTAAACAAATATTTATGAGTGCCTATTTTCAGGTACTTTTTTATATAGTACCTGGATATATAGCTGTGAACACACAAAAAATAAAATTCCCTGCCTCATGAAGCTTACATTATAGTGAGGAAGACAGATAGAAAATAAATTAAAATGCTATATAGTAGATATCAATAAAGGCCAAGGATAGTTAAAGAAGGGAGAGGTGGTAATAAATACGTGGGAGAAGGAGTAACTATGAATGGGATGCAGGA
>NW_007843048.1:0-701 GCF_000696425.1 Galeopterus variegatus
GGATGGCCTATGAGATAAAAATGGTTTTTAGATTTTCAAATGTTTGAAACAAAAATTTTTTTAAAAGAGTAATGTTTTGTGATACATGAAAATGATATGAAATTCAAATGTCAGTGTCCATAAATAAAGTTTTATTGAAACTCAGCCACAGTCATATATTTACATACTGTCTATGGCTACTTTTGTGCAGAGTTGAGTATTTGAGACAGAACCAATGAGCCACAAAACCTAAACTATTTACTCTCTGGTCCTGTACAGAAAGAGTTTGCCAACCCTTCTCTACCATATGAATCTGCATCCCAGTCAGTGTGATCTTGACTGTATTAGGTGTGACATTCTCTCTTCCCTCCAGGCTCTTGACACTGGTTTCCTCCACTGTGATTGTCCCTCCTCTACTCTCTCTGAATCTTTCACATTTGTTTATTGCTATACTGAGTTTGTAAAGCACTTCCAGAAATATTAGTTAATTGGATCTTTAAGAAAAATTCTGTGAGAAGGAAGAGCAGAGATGACGATGGTGATGATGATGATGACGATGATGATGATGATGATGACGATGATGATGATGATGATGACGATGATGATGACGATTTTATACAGGGGAAACTGATGCCAGAATGCAGCCCAGTATCAAAGACTTGGAGTTAAGCTGTTCTGAGTCAAATGTTCAAATCTCCACTCAGTAGCTGTGTGGCTTTAAT
>NW_007843049.1:0-701 GCF_000696425.1 Galeopterus variegatus
CAGAACCTGCACAGAAATTCTACTGGACATATGAGGAAACAGGCTGAGAGAGGTTAGGCAGTGAGGCTCATAAGAAGCAGAGCCACGGCTGAAAAGCAGGCCTGTCAGATGACAAAGTAGGCCTTCTGTTCAGCCTATACGTGGATTATACAAACATGATGGCACTCGTCTAGTCAGCAAATGTGTATTGAGCACCTGCAATGTGCCAGGCCCTGTTCTAAGTGCTGGAGGTACAGATATTAGTCCTTGTTCTTACAGAATTTACATGAAGGAGTGAAAAAGAAATAACCACAATTATAATTATATATAACCGTTAAAACTTTTCTTTTTTTAAAATTGAAACATAATTGATTGTACACATTGATAGGGTACCACATTGAATACCAATACCTGTGTGCAATATGTGATGCTCATATCAGAATAATTAATATAGTCAACATTACACAATATAATCATTTTTTATGGCCCTTAACCAATTTCCCTCTATCCCCCCTCCACCTCCCACTTTCTCTCCTCTGTTAAACTAGTTCTGTTCTCTCCTTTTAAAAGTTCAATGTATTATTGTGATTTTTTTAAGCTCCTACTTATGAATGACGACATGCAGTATTTCTCTTTCTGTGCCTGACTTATTTGATTTAACATAATTTTCTCTAAGTTCATCCATGTTGGTGCAAATGGCAGAATTTCATTCTTTTTTATGG
>NW_007843050.1:0-701 GCF_000696425.1 Galeopterus variegatus
CCCTTTCTCTTTTCCTAAGGCTTTGCCTGGTTATTTTACAGGCAGCAGAACTCTCTATTCCCAGCATCAATCACTACGTGATACCACACTCATCACTGACACCTTGCCAACCTGTTGGAAAAAGTCACATCCCTATCAAATAACTCCTCTATGTAACACACTCAACATTTACTCTGATCTGACCCTTTCCTACCTATTCAACCTCAGTTCCTTTTTGCATCTATCATTTGTTCTTTGCCTTTATTAGATCAGTTTCTTTTTATTGCTGTACAAATCTTGCAGCCATGTCTGGGCTTTGCTTGTAGTATTTCCCTACCTGCTCAGCTATTTCTTCTTTTTTTCCACTTATACAAATCTCCCCAGCCCTACATGGCTCAAATAGATTTTTTTTTTAATTTTATTTTTTTAGTGTACTAATACTCATTATTCTTCTTGTTTCCCAAACCCCTTTTATTATTAATAACTGATATTCATTTATCACTCTTACAACAAATATTCACTAAGAACCCACTACAAGTTAGTCACCATCTAGAACTCAGGATACCATGGTGAGTAAGACAGTCTTTGCTCTCTCGGAGAGTTTAATTTAGTGTGGAAGACAGACAATAAGCCATTAAATAAATAAGTTGGTAGTATAATGTCAAATTGAAATAAGTGCCATGAGAAAAAAATAAAAAGGCAGGTAAGGGCTAGAGTGTGAT
>NW_007843051.1:0-701 GCF_000696425.1 Galeopterus variegatus
TAGAAATCAATAACAAGCAAAATATTGGAAACTGCACAAATACATGGAAATAAGAGAAGTTTATTCCCTTCAGATTGTTTCCAACTGCAATATATTTGTCATGTGGTAAAAAAGCTATATATAATCTTGCATTCACTATATGAAAATACTGCAAATCAGAAAAGAAATCAGACTAGGATTCAATATATGTTTGTTCTCCCTGAGTTTTCTATTCTATAGTTGTGGATAAATTGCACAAATTATTTAACTCTTTTTCTTTGTAAAATAACTTTTTTTCTTAGTTTAATCCCCAAATTCCATGATCCTTTAACATAGAATAAACCATTAAAAAGTAATGCATTTTAGAACATTTTAATGCAATTAATTTTAATTTAGCAATAAATTCTCCAAATAATTATCCACAGTATATGCATATTATTTGGCCATTGTACTTTATTACATGGGGTCTTTATTTCAGTTTCTTCTTATTTTATAATATTATTTCTCTTATGCTGTAGTTCACTCTGAACGGTTTGCTTTATTTTATAGTAGTGTGTCTTTTTCTCTGTAAGTTGACTTATATCTTTCTAGAACTGTAGAAGAATTTCAATCAGTTAATCAATTTGAAAACAACAACAGCAATAAATATTCCTGGCATACTGATTACAGGTTTCAAGGAAAAATTCTTACAGTGTCAGTCATAGTAGACAGATTATGAAAAC
>NW_007843052.1:0-701 GCF_000696425.1 Galeopterus variegatus
ACCTTGTGGCTCTGGGGAGGTGTAGAATACTAAAGCCCCAGGGTGTACTGTGGAGGTGTTTCGGGATGAGGTAGGATTAGGCAATAGCCAATCCTGGTGTTTTCAGAGTTCAGCTCGAAGATGGGAGAGTAACGGGATAGCTAGGTTGGAGGGTATGGTTCCTTGTTTAGGGATGATTTCTGGAGGTAAAGGGGACCTTCCATACATAATTTCGAAAGGGGAGAGGCTTGAAGGTTCTTTTGGGAGGACCCTGAGTTTAAACAAGGCTAGGGGTAAAAGGCGGATCTAGGCAAGGTGAATTTTTAGAGAAAGTTTAGTAAGGATGTTTTTCAGAGCCCTGTTGGCATGCTTTAACTTTTCCTGAGGCCTAGGGCCGGTAAGGACAGTGTAGATGTCAAGGGAGGGAGAGAGTTTGAGATGAATTTTGTATTATTTGAGCAGTGAACTCTGGGCCGTTGTCCGTTTGTATGGAAGAGGGCATTCCAAACCTTGGGATAATCTGGGAGAGGAGTATGGAAGCCACAGTGGTGGCCTTTTTGTTAGTTGTGGGGAAGGCCTCTATCCACCCGGAAAAGCTATCTACCATTACTAGGAGGTATTGCTGACGTTTAACAGGAGGCATGTGGGTGAAATTGATCTTCCAGTCTGTGGCAGGGACATTACCCCTAGCTTGATGTGAGGGATACGGTTTGGCTTTTAAG
>NW_007843053.1:0-701 GCF_000696425.1 Galeopterus variegatus
ACTAAGGTAGATGCAAAAACACAGTGAGAATAAAAATTAAATCACTCAAACAGATTCAAATATTATACATATAAACATATTATACCTATATATACATACACACACACACACATACTCTCAGGGAAATGCATGTTTCCAAAACATTGGTGATCAAGCATTAGTTCATTAGCTCAGTTTCCCTCCTGTAAACCCAACCAAACAGATGTCTCAGAAAGAACAGAGAGGGTGGTGGGTCCTGAAGCCCAATAAATTATGAGAAATCCTGGGAGAGATAAAAGATGGTTGGGTTCTCTCATCAGGGAAAACTGGTACTTTCAAGTAGCACAGGCTTATATGAATGGCAAATGCCAGAAAGAGAACATTAAATGCTGGCAAAAACTAGAGAGCAAGATAATATTAAGTGCTGGTAGGAGGGCAAATGCTGATCTAGAGATCAATCTAGTAATCCGTAATTAAATTAAGTACTTGAATATCCTATGACTCACCAACCCTGCTTCTGAGTGCAGGAGGGCCGCAGGATAAAGCTGTCTGTCCAGTTTGTGTGCTGTGCAACTCCAGGGGCATCTTTCACATAGGGTAATGCAAATGTATACTACATATGAAATTACCTGAGTTTTACAGATATACAAACTCCAAACAAATGTGAAGTTGGTAAATTTATAACTAATTAAAAATAGAATGAATGTGTGGAAAACCCTTTT
>NW_007843054.1:0-701 GCF_000696425.1 Galeopterus variegatus
GGGATTGGGATTCAAAAATGTGAGGTCACCTCTCTACGGTCACACTGCTGGTCAGAATAAGAGACTTACTTTTGACTTTGGGTAGAGGACACCGACACGCCCTGGCCCCCCCTCTTCACACCCTTGACCTCCCCAGTCCCAGTCCTTCCCTTGAACCATGCAGCCATGACCCCCAGAGCCAGGGACTTGCCACCCCTGCTGTCCATGCCGTGAGCACTCAGCTGCCAGTTCCTGCCGTGTCACAATGAAAGAGGCCCCAGGCGTTGTTCTCACAGCACCCAGAAGGGACGGGGCTCGATGAGGAGAAGAGACAGGCAGCGGCTATCTCTGTGTCAGGGCGAGGGGTTCATTCATGAAGGCATCCGCTTCTTGGGAGGAATGTGCAGGGGGAGGAGGCCAGCAGCCAACAAATTCTCCTCTGCAGGAGGAGGGAGGGAGCGAGAGGGAGGACATCCTGGCCAGGGAGCGAGCCTGGGCGAGGGCTCCTGGTAGGCTGTGCTGGGCCCGGGCCAGGGGCTTCCTTCTGGAGAGCCCAACCCTGGCTTCTCATCTTCATCCCCAAAGGCCCAGTGATGTGGTTTCTGAGCAGGCTCCCCAGGACCCAGTGAGGCCACGGTGTGTCCCAGGATGTGGGGCCTGTTAATTCAGATTCAGGGCACGCCCAGCCCAGGAGCAGACTCCAGCCCAGCAGCTTCTTGGGA
>NW_007843055.1:0-701 GCF_000696425.1 Galeopterus variegatus
ACTGTAAATTTTACTCAGGCTATAAGTCTCTGGTGCAAGATAAGAATTGTGGCACAGCAGGATGCTGGCTCAGGGACAGACTAGTTACTGATTGTTATGTAAAGATTCCGAGAGATTGCTGTGAGAAGGAATGTTTGCTAAGATCAAGCTTGTGTAGATAAGATCACTTAATTGTCTACTGGAATTGTCATCTGGCTTGTTTCACTGAAAGTTACCAGCCTATACTGCTAAACTATAACCCCACCAATGCCTCTTCCTGTAACTTCCTGGTCTGGAAAATAAATGCAGGAAGCGAACACCAATTCGGTGTTAATTTCCTGAGGATGGGTTGGCTCTAGCTTCAGCATTCCCAGGGAAGTTAAGCACTTCGTGACTTTTCACTGCTCAGAAGTGTTGGGCTTTCAGTAATCCTTTGCATCTCCATCACCCTGAGGAAGTGGGGTGACAAATATGTTGGGGGGTGGGGCGAAGCAACGCAAAGCAACAATATGTTCATGCAAAAACTTACACAGCAGCAGTAGTCACAAATTCTCACAAATGGAAATGGAGTAGTTTTTATAAACTTTGAGGACAGAGGTAGTCCAGCGAGTCTTCATTCTAAACGAATCTAAAGCATCCTCATAATGACAATCATCTGGGTAAATTACGCTATGAAAATAATGTGTTAAGGAAATCCCTCTTCCTAACAATGAGCCATGTTA
>NW_007843056.1:0-701 GCF_000696425.1 Galeopterus variegatus
ACATCACTTCTGTGTTGTTAGATATTTGTACAGTTCCTACTGCCCTGCTCCCACCCACCATATGCAAATACAAGAAACATGATAAAGTAAATAATAATTGGCAAAATGTATTTGTTGCAAGTTGCATACTGTGAGCAGGTAATAAAGATTTTTTTTTTAACTTTTCACTGATTCTAAGTAAGGTGCTAGACTAAATAACTATGATATCAGATAAATTACAAAGTTGCACAAATTCATGAAAACCCTTAGGAAGCCTGCAAGCTATTTGTAATAGTGTTCTAGAAAAGTCAAGCTGGAAAACAACCTACAGGTCAGAGCCTCAGGCTCCTTGTTCCAAAGATGAAGAAATTCAGACTGGGGAGGTTGAACTGATTTTCTCTCAGTTAGAACTAAGAAGTAGAAGAGGCAGTATGAGAATCCAGGTCACTCAACCCCCAGCCTGATGTTCTTTCCAGAACATTACACTAACTCCTAAAATTGCTAGGAATGACTTAAAATACTTCTACATTAAAAAATGGATTCATGACACAGTAAAAGAGCTATATAATAAAAGTAGGTAGTAGTTAAGACAAGTAATTTAGTCAAGGTTCCAATGTAGAAAATTTGATTTCAACTTTTTAATAACAACTAAAATTCACAGTTAGACCAGTCTGGGTGAAAAGCATTGTTATATTTCATGTGTTTTCATTAAAAAAAAAAAA
>NW_007843057.1:0-701 GCF_000696425.1 Galeopterus variegatus
GGAGGAGCTGCTCAAACCAACCCAGACATGGAGAGTGAGCTCTGGTTTCCAAGAGGCAGTCCTGCCAGGCTGCAGTCCCCCATCTCCCTAGTACCTCATAGTCCACACCAAATAGGAAGAGATGGCCTTTGTGTAGCCAAATTGATCTTAAGTGTGCCTTTGGGGATGGACCCACGTTCATGACTACATTGAGGGTCATCCAGATGCTGCTTGAGGGCCATCCAGATGCTGCCTCCAGGGCTAGCATGTGGTCTCTAGGCTGGCTGCAATGGGAATGCTGCCCATCTCAGCAGAGCAGAGGGCTGGGGGGTCCCAGACAGCCAGGCTTGAACTGGGGCGTGGGCAGTAAGAGGAAGGGTTGTCCCCCCTGTGCTGTTATGACAGGAGGGAGAAATTCCAGCTCACTGCACAGCCTGAGAGGAATGGGTCCCCATGCACTGGGCTCTGGCACCAGCCTCCCTCCCTGTCCCCAGGCAGCCAGGCCCCCTCCCTGCTTCCCTCTTAGAGGGGCTGGCATCCTCAAGTTTTGCAGCTCCTTTCACACCAAGTACTCTGTTGCCTTAGAGGCTCTGAAGCCAGGCCTACAGCAGCTCTCCAAGCCCTTGGGGGTAACCCTGGGGTTCCATAAGCTGTTGGAGAGAAAAGGCTGGCTGAGCTGATTGTACTTGTCACCAGCAGCCAGGTCTCTCCAAACCCTGATT
>NW_007843058.1:0-701 GCF_000696425.1 Galeopterus variegatus
GTGAGTGCTGTGAGCGCACCAGTCATCCCTATATAGGATCCAAACCCATGGCGGGAGCGCTTCTGCGCTCCCAGCGCCGCACCCTCCCGAGTGCACCACAGGCTCGGCCCCCCTGAGCAAATTTTAAATATACAATATAGTATTGTTAACTATAGGCTCTATGACATATAGTGGATCAATAGAACATATTCCTATTTATATTTTACTTGTATCAGTATGAACTCATATGTTTTTACTTCATTCCATATGTTATAATCCATTATTGTCATTACTTATTATTATGCTTAAATTGACCACTAGAAGCCCCTTCAAGCTGACTCCTATGTCCTTTTGATATGTCTCCATTAACCTTTGAGCACTCCCTTACTTTGTAGCAAAATAAGAGGTTTGTGAGTACTTACAACAAAATAATTACATGTTTGCATTAGCTATAGCCACAGAAAATACAAATGAGATTACCCTTCCCATTGCACACCCTTGCCCTGGAAGGCTCATGGATGGAAGGGAAGGGGCTATATCAGGTGGGGAGGCTGACTCAGGCACCTTGTGTCCTGCAAGGTTGTAGATAAGCATTTGGTGGCAGAAGCCTCTGCATGGACTTAGGGAGTGAGGGAGTGAGGGCCACTGAGTAGAAGGAAAATGTGCTTATTGCGTTTATTCTTTCTTCAAGCATCTGCAAATGTCCTCTGTCATAGTCTTAC
>NW_007843059.1:0-701 GCF_000696425.1 Galeopterus variegatus
CCATGTGATTTCACGCCTAATTTCTGAAAACAAACTCCTCTCAGCTCTACGTCTCTTATAAATAGCAAATCTTCGTTTCAGTGCGTTATGCTGGATTCTAAACTCGGAAGCTTCTCTGACGCTTTTGGACAGAGATTTTGAAAGAGAAGTCTCACAAGCCCTTTCCCCATTTTCTCCAAAGGGCTTCCACGTAGAACTTGTAAACACGAATTCCTACAGGCTAGAGGTGAGAACCACATTCTGCTGCCTCCGGCATCAGAGTTAAACTGGCTTGTCAAAACTCAACCTCGAGTGAGTGTTTTTGGCAGAGATATTCAACACACCTTTCAAGCCTGTTTGAGAGCCGTTGTCCGTGTGATTTCGTGTCTAAATTCTGAAAACAACCTCCTCTCAGCTCTACATCTCTTATAACTAGCACACCTTCGGTTCAGTGCGTTATGCTGGATTCTAAACTCGGAAGCTTCTCTGACGCTTTTGGACAGAGATTTTGAAAGAGAAGTTTCACCAGCCCTTTCTCCCTTTGGCTGCAATGGGCTTCCACGTAGAACTTACAAAATCGAATTGCAACAGGCTAGATGTGAGAACCACATTCTGCTGCCTCCGGCATCAGGGTAAAACTGGCTTGTGAAATCTCAACCTTAAGTGAGTGTTTTTGGCAGAGATATTCAACACACTTTTCAAGCCTGTTTGAAAGCCGTTTG
>NW_007843060.1:0-701 GCF_000696425.1 Galeopterus variegatus
GAGGTCCAATGAAAGCACATAAGAATGCAGCAAATTTTTAAAAATTTTCATATCTCAAGAAAAAATATAATTTTTAGCTTCATGTGTTAATAATACCTGAAGAAGTCAGAAAATGTCAAAACCAAGAGCTTGGTTTATTTGGTACTATAGTTTAATGCGATTAAGCTATATAGGAAATAATGGCTATTGACACTAAAGCCTCTAGTAAACTCTCTCTCAAAGCCATAAGGTTCCTGAGTAAAGGGCCACATCTGACCCTGGATCCCTATTGCCTGGAGCACAGTAGACACTCAATAATTGTCTGAGGATGAATAGTGTCAATGAATGATTGAATATTAAGTTGAGTAGGCTTTTGGAGCTGGTTATAACTTTCACAATGTCAACTTCCTGAGATGGAAAAATGTAAGGTAAAACTAAGGTTAAAATTATTCTGGAGACAATGAAGCCCAAAAAGTGTGTAAGTTCTTACTTGGCTAGACTCAATTAATACCATTATTGCTAGCAATAAGTACATGGTGCTGAGTTTGTAAATGGTGCTATTAAAGCCATTAAACACACAAAAATCCAGTTGAAAATTCCTATATCCCTGTAATCTACCCTATATGTATACCTGAAGCTTAATGTAATCATTCTAGTTCAAAATTTATTGAACATCTTGTGTGTGCCAAACACTATGCTAGACACTGAGTGCAAAATTTTTT
>NW_007843061.1:0-701 GCF_000696425.1 Galeopterus variegatus
TTTTTGGTGGCTATTGTAAATGAGCAAGCTTTCTTGATTTCTCTTTTTACATGTTCACTATGAGAATAGAAATGCTACTGATTTTTGAGTGTTTGATTTTTTTATCCTGCAACATTGCTGAAATCATTTATCATCTATAAGAGTTTTTTTGTAGAGGCTTTAGGCTATTTGATATATAGGATCATGTCATCTGCAGATAGGACAGTTTGACTTCATCTTTTCCAATCTGGATGCTCTTTGTTTCCTTCTCTTCTCTGATTGCTCTGGCTAGTACTTCCAACACTATGTTGAATAGGAGTGGTGAGATTGGGTATCCTTGTCTAGTTCCTGTTGTTAAAGGAAAAGCTTTCAGATTTTCCCCATTCAGGATGATATTGGCAGTGGTTTTATCATATATGGCTTTAATTATAATTATGTCAAGATAATTTCCATCTATACCTAACTTGTAGAGAGTCTTTATCATGAATGAGTGATGAATTTTATCAAATGCATTTTCAGCATCTATAGAGGTGACCATATGGTCCTTGTGTGTGATTTTATTGATACAGTGTATAACATTTATTGAATTGCATATGTTGAACCAACCTTGAATCCCTGGGATGAATTCTACTTGATCATGGTGTATAATTTTGCTTATGCATTGCTGTATTCTGTTAGCTAGTATTTTATTGATGATTTTTGCATCTATATTCCTCAAGGAT
>NW_007843062.1:0-701 GCF_000696425.1 Galeopterus variegatus
GGCAGCAGCAGAGTCTCTCTGAGTCTGTTCTTACTCTAGAGGCTGCCTGGTTCGCAGATCGTTTTTTTTTATTTTTTGTTTTTGTTTTTTCTTTCTGTTTCTTGCTCAATGAAACTTTGGTAAATTTAATTAGTCTTAATTTATTCTTTCATCAATACGAAAGTTCAGACCATAAACCCTGATGTTTCCTCTTAGGAATATTCCATCCACTGACCCCCATCTGCTCCTTGGCTATAAATCTTCATTTGCTGTATTTGGAGTTGAGCCCAATTTCCCTCCCTTACTGCAGGACCTCACTGCCATAGTCCCTTAAATAAAGTCTTATTTATCTCCTTTGACAAACATCAGAATAATTTTTTCTTTAACAGTCCCTTCTAGAAGCAATGACCCTTCTAATTAGTGAGCCGAGGCCTCAGTAGTAAAGGAGAGGTGGCGTCACCACACTGAACAGATATTTAAAGTGTCCCCCCTCCTGTCCCCCTGGGTCCCAAATTGTAGATTGTTCTTGTGTCAAAAGGAGGAGAGCACCTCCCACCCCAGCCATTTATTTATTTGTTGATTATACATATTCGTGGGGTAGAGTTGAATATCAGTACCTGTGTACAACATGTGATGACTGAATCCGGACAGCTAGCATGTTCATCGTTACAAAACTTCATCACTCTTTGTGTCCATGAAACAACTTTCTCGCCAACCCCCCC
>NW_007843063.1:0-701 GCF_000696425.1 Galeopterus variegatus
TCTCTCTCTCTCTCTCTCTCTCTCTCTCTCACGCACACACACACAGACACACAAGAATAGCTATGAAACTAAAAAGATACATTGGCGTGCATGCACACTAACTCCACACACACACACACACACACACACACACACAGTTTGCTTACAAAGGATGCTGAACCATGCCCACCTGGACCCAAGGCAAGGGCCCTAACCAAACTATTCTATTTTCCCAACAGGAGGCCGATGTCTGCTCTTTGTCAGGACTCTGGCGCTGGAGCCTGAAGCATACACTGCTGGTGTGACACCAAAACACCCTCCCACCCCTACCCAGCCTTCTAAGCCCAGCTTGCTTGCCAGCTCCCCTCACAGGCTTCCTCCCTGTGAACTCAGCAGGGTCAGCAGGGCCCACTCCCCTCACTCCCACTCTGCCCAGCCCAGGCTCTTGCAGCGCTGCTCACTCCCAGATGGGCAGCTGGCACCAGCTGCTCCCTGACCGCCTGCCACTCCTCCTCCCCCTGCTAATACTCGGTAACTGTAAGCATTGACCAAGAGTTACCATGTGCCAGACACAGCGTTAAAGTCTTACAGACAATATCTTGTTCAATCCCCATTAAGCACACATCCTGGCAGGCGGACTGAATCCTCACAACAATCACCAGTGGAAGGTACTATTAATCTGTCCATTCCATAGATGAGAAAATGAAGCCTCAGAGATATTA
>NW_007843064.1:0-701 GCF_000696425.1 Galeopterus variegatus
AAGGATGTATATTTTGTACATTTTCTCACTTATGTTTCCCCTATCATCAGAAGACCTGATCTGCCATAAGCATTTTAAATTGAATGTAATTTGACATGTGGTGCTTCACAAGACATAGGCCAAGATCAGAGGATCAAGTGACAGATGTTACACTCTGTGCTGCTGACACTGTACATGAACAAAGGAGCACATAAAAGTATGATCTAATTGTTAGAATCATCAAAACCACCACCAGGTTTGAGTATACTATCATTAGCATTATGTTTACAAAAAGAAAATGGTGACATTTTAATTTTGAAAAAAATTGAGCAATTGGAAAGTCCAGGTTCCTATCAGTTATTATTGCCATACTATAAATTAGTTCAATGTGATAATTTATGACTTTAAATAGCATTTATGGAATATTCATATCAAAGTAGTCTAAGTTCCAAAGAACTAATTTATAACAATTTCTAAATACACATAAACCCTCTGTCTCTCTCTCTCTTTGAATATATATATAATATATATACACACACACATCTACACATATTACACACAAGCATACATACATACATATATGTATATGCATTAATGCTTCTATAGAGATTTTCAAATAAATCTGTATTACACATTATAAATAATTAAATTTATTTTCTGGTCTAAGGAACCAAAGGAGTCATGAATAATTTCTTAGTATTCTTTTAAAATCCCAGTAAAAT
>NW_007843065.1:0-701 GCF_000696425.1 Galeopterus variegatus
AAAAAAGAGAAGTAGAAAAACAAAAGAAATAATCCAACTACCTCTACCAGTCTTTGAAGCTTGGCTCTTTGCTGGGGCACGCTTTTAATACTCAGCTACACTTGCTCTCATCCTAGGGATCAACCTGAGGTTGCTCTTATCCTAGGGATCAGCCCAGAGTGAATATTCAGCTTAAGGCTTTCTCAGGTCATTTAAATTTCCTCACATACATAGCTCCTTTTGAACGTCCTACTTGCTGAAAGAATCTCACCCCAACTTTTCCTCCAGGCCTTCGACAGTCTATTAATTGTTTTCGCCTTTTGCCCTAGGCATCTGTAGCCCACCTTGCATGTTTATGAGCAGTACCCACTGCTTTTTCCACCTAAGTTCTGAGTTTGGCAAAGCTGAGATGAGAGTCTTGCATCAGTCCTTCAGACTGATATATCCCCCAGACCGGTCACAACAGATGTACACAGTAATTTTCAAAAAAAGTCTGCTCTGCTCAGTCTGATTCAAGGGAGGGTTCTGGACTGTTGCTGCTCTAAGATCAAGACTGCTGCCACAGTGGGGAGGGGGTTGGTGAGGGCAAGTAAAAACGCCACAAAACTTTCTTACCATTTTTAAGATATCTTTTTCTTGATTGTGTTTTTGCTTGGTTGCTATAAAACTTTGATTAATTTACAGAGCACCAAAAAAGTTGATATGACATTTCTATTTTTTTT
>NW_007843066.1:0-701 GCF_000696425.1 Galeopterus variegatus
GCCCTCGGATGACCCAGGGCCAGCCATTGTTTTTAGAGGAGGGGGATCCCACACTACCAAGTTCAATAACACACAAGGGGGGGAAAACAATTCTGGACTAGTACATGCAATTAAAAAGCAGCTTAATTTAGTCCTTTTAGGTTACACATAGCTCCAAAACCTTGATTGTCAGTTCTGTGCATTTTGTCTTTGTTGTTGACAGTTCTGTGCAACCCACTGAAATTGTCAGAGGCTCTAGATAGGAGAGTCACGCAGCCAGGAAACAGGGGCCTATTCTCCTCTTACTTGTCAAGGGCAGGTGAACTCCAGTGGCAAGCTGGCTTCTGCTTGCGGGGATTTCCACTCTGTTTGCTCTGAGCCCCAGAGTCAGTGTGAGTCCAGATAACCCGGAGATGGGACATGAAACAAAAATTTTAAATGATTCAAAAGTCTCTGTCATCAGATGTTATCTTAGGTAATTTCGAATGATTAAGTGTCTCCTTCCTTGTGCATATGAACACACACACACTTGCACGCCTTCACCGTGTGCTATGGATTGAAGTATGTCACCCAAGGTTCATGTATTAATCCCCACTGTAACAGTGTTGAGGATGGGAAATCCTACTATGGGCATTGAAAGGTGGGACCATTAAGAGGTGAGTAGATTGTGAGGTCCATGCCCTAGAGAGTGGATTGATCCATTCATGGAGTAATAAGTTGAT
>NW_007843067.1:0-701 GCF_000696425.1 Galeopterus variegatus
CAATCTGTTGGGCAGGAGATCAAAACTTAAATCAGAGAATTGAGTCATTAGCATATTCAAGGAAGTTGCAATTGCTGGACTCCATGAAATCATTAAGAATATATTAAATTGAAAAAGGATCTTAGCATAAAACTCTGGGGAATGTGGACTTTTAAGGAATGGGCAGAGGAAGCTAGAGTCAATAAAAGAGAGGGACTTATCAGAGTGGTCATGAAGAAAAGATGAGATTAGTCTGAGGCCAAAAGGAGAGAGGGTTTTAAAAAAAACCTCAAGACTGGCACAAAGTAAAGTTATCGTGTGCTCATATAAGCACATGTTTACTATGACTTATATTTCTTCCATCACTATTTAACACTTTAATTTTATATGACATTTTCCATCTATCCCTCAGTTCTCTAAATTGCTATAACACCTTGCATATTTCTCAAAGTCCTAAAAATTAAAAACACTGGTGAGCCATTAATTTTTTTATCTTCCCATTATTTTTGCATTTAAGAAAAAAATTCTAATCATTATAAAATCAATTAAACTGCATAAAGGGAGAAAATATAAGAAATAAGAACTGAAAAAATTATAGTTCATTTTTCCTGAAAGTGAGAATAAAAATATATCCCAAAGGTTGTTTTATGTCCAAAAAATACTTTTTAAACTTTTCTAGGGGTTAGATATTAGAACATAGTAGTGATTTATTTTGAATAGGT
>NW_007843068.1:0-701 GCF_000696425.1 Galeopterus variegatus
AAAAATGGCATTCATGAAGAGAAAACAAACAAATGAAAAGGCTATCTACAACCCAAGGAACTTATGAATACAGAAAGCAAACAGTACATCAGAAAGCAAGGAACAAAAGACACCTAAGACATCCAAACAATAATCAATAAAATGCTAGGAATAAATCAACACTTTTCAATAACAACTCTTAATGTAAAAGGCTTAAATTCCCCAATCAAAAGACACAGACGGGCTGACTGGATTAAAAAGGACGACCCAATTATCTGTTGCCTTCAAGAGACCCACCTCACCCATAAAGACGCACAAAGACTAAGAGTGAAAGGATGGAAAAAGATCTTCCATGCAAACAGAAAAGAAAAACGAGCTGGAGTAGCTATTCTTATATCTGACAAAATAGACTTTAAACTAAAAACCATAAAAAGAGTCAATGAGGGACACTACGTAATGATGAAATGACTGATGCATCAAGAAGACATAACAATCATTAATATGTACACACCCAATGTTGGAGCAGCCAGATTTATAAAACAAACTCTATTAGACCTAAAGAAGGAAATAGACACTAATACCATAATAGCAGGGGACCTGAACACCCCACTGTCAATATGGGACAGATCGTCTAGGCAGAGAATCAGCAGAGAAACACAGGTCTAAACAATACTCTAGACCAATTGGACATGGCAGATATCTACAGAACATTCCATCCAACA
>NW_007843069.1:0-701 GCF_000696425.1 Galeopterus variegatus
AAAAAAATTGTCTAATAATTCCTAGTTGAATAGTGTTGGAAAAATAAGAGATAGAGCACATAAAATGTCTATTCAATAGGAGGACATGAAAAGATAGTCATTTTAATTTATGTGTATGATATATACTCATTGAAACAATCCAACCATGTACACCAAGATTCTCCCTCCCATTTATGTAACATGTCAGCCTGACAACCGAAGTAACCATTGTTAACAACTTGATATTCTTCCTTAATTTTTCCAAGTTCACACAAATAAGAACTTATGTACACCACAGTTTGAACAGCTTGTATCCTTTTTAATAATTTTTAATTTTAAATGTAAAACTCTGTATCGAGAGTTTTACGTATAATGGTGAAAATGCTGTACTTTTAAAGTGTCCAAAATCAAAGTAGAAATTCTATCTTTTTCATGAAATAATGAACATATGTGTATAAATTCCTGACATCTCATTTTCTATAGAAGACATTATATAACAGTGGGAAAGTGCACTAAAAAAAACCTAGACCCAGGAGGACAGACTGAATTTTGGCTATTTTCCTAATATTTACATTATCTTGAAAAAATTAAGTTACATATGAGAACAAAGTAAAACAAAACAGAAACTATGTGCTGTAATTTAAATTTTATTATATTTATTGCATTGTAACTCAAAATTTCACAAGTCTATAGATTTAAAGTGTATAGATTTAAACACACAC
>NW_007843070.1:0-701 GCF_000696425.1 Galeopterus variegatus
TAGGGATTGGTGTGACCCCATGGCCCACGTCTGCCACTATTGACATTGTGTCAAAGCCTTCCCAGGTGTCTACCAACCCATCCAATAAGTACAGACTTGCTGTATTTTTCCTTGTTTACTAATGATTGATGGTGTTAAATGGAACAGCATGGAAAATCTTGTTAGCATCAAGACATATTTAATCTATTGCCTTTCCTTGATTTCCTAAGTCACTCTGACATATAAGGAAATTAGATTAATCTGACATGATTCATTCTTAATATAGCCTTGTTTATTACTCCCCAGTTCGAGGAAGCTGGTGTTCATCTAGCTGTTGCCAATTGATTTTTGATGATAAACTCTATCTTCTTTTTTTATTTTCTTTGCATTGAAATTCAGCTAAAACATGTCATTATTTTCTGATCCCTACTGTGGGTTAGGGAAAGGACATAAATATACATAATTTTATCAATCTGCTTTATTACGAAATCTTCCAATATAATTTCTTGATTCTCTTGTTAAAAATTTTAAAAATAATATACTACCGAATTTAATCAATGTCTTTTTTTTATCAGAAGCCATTAATCACTAGGATCAACAGATTTGAACACATAAAATTTAGTCCCAATATTTATCTCATTTAACTTTACTTCTACTCTGGCTGAAATGTAGCCTTGCTTTCCTTTTTTAAATTTTTTTATTTTTTTAGATTTCTATAGTGG
>NW_007843071.1:0-701 GCF_000696425.1 Galeopterus variegatus
ACTTAAGTATATAGATTTGGGTGTTCTCACCACTTCTTTTAAACAGCTTTTGGTGAGGAGCCGAGTTCCTGGTTCTCAGCTGAGTTCTGGATAGGTGAGTTTATCATATAACTGACTTCTGAGTAGGTGAAGTGTTCATCCACTACAGGCCCAATTTGTTCTATAAAACTTTGTGATTCTACTAACTTCACTCTTCTGTAGCTCTATGATGCTCAATGAGGAAGAATAAAAAAAAATTTTCTAGGTTATCTTTCCCTCTTTCACTGTTCCTTGGTCATAGTTTCCTTCTTTTCTTCTTCTCTTCTTTCATGTTTTGCCCTGCCATTTCCTACTGTATTTTTTGGAGTAACAGGAGATTTAATGGAGGGGATATTTAAAAATAGGGCCAAATGGAAGCTTGTATGCTTTAGGTAGTGAATCTGCTTTTTTATTTTTTTCCTGCTCTACATTAATCCCTCCTCGTCATGCTTTGTCCTCTAATCTGCTTAATTGTTCTTCCTGGAACCTACTACCTGATGTGTTACATATGTATTTATTTGTTTTGTTTACTGCTTTAGGCTCAGTAGAAAAACATCTATCACATAGTTCTCTGTTTCTTTACAGTGAGCCCCTCACATTTCTGAGGCCACTTCTAAGATTAATTGTCACACTCTGCGTTAGAAACATTCAGATCTAGAATTTAACATCTGGTCTTTTATTGG
>NW_007843072.1:0-701 GCF_000696425.1 Galeopterus variegatus
CATATTTAAATAGATAAATGCATTAAAAGACTAGTTAGGCAATACTGCATAGAGTAGTGCTATATATTTCTTCCTGAATAGCAGTGAAAATACTGTCATAAATTGAAAGAAACCTTAACATGTTGATTAATTTTCTTATACCATAAAAGCATAGATTTTTTTTTAGCACATGCCATCACAAATTGCTCCCTTTAAAAAGCTCTTCAGGAATAGCGTAGTGACGTTCAAGCATGCTTCAGAGAAAAAGGTAAGTTTTATTTCAGCAACTTTATTATTGGTACTTTTCTCTGAGTGCTCAAAATACTATTTGGCTGAGTCATTAAAGTGGTGTCACGTTTTTATGATTTTGAAAAAAAGCTCTTCATTCCAGTTATTTGAAAAATTTATAAACTCAAATACACACTGTTTGACAAACTCCAGAATATTCTGAAGAATATTTAAGTTTGCCTCTGACTAGACAATAGGTGATATCAAGTTTTATACTGTGGGTGCTGCAGATATTACTATTTGCTAATGTAAGCCAATCTTATTTTGAACTGCTTAAATATATATTATGTATAACTAATAAATGTGTACATTAATCCTGAACGTTTGCCACATTTTGATAGACATTAGGGATATAAAGACTAATGAGATATAGTGCTAGTTTTTGAGAATTTCATCAATCCAGGAGGTGAAATTCAACTAAGTAGCATATTGAA
>NW_007843073.1:0-701 GCF_000696425.1 Galeopterus variegatus
TGAACCTGTCTGAGCTTTTTATTCTGGCTATTATATTTCTGAGTTCAAAAATTTCAATTTTTTGTATCTTCTATTGTTTTGCTGAATGAAGCTTTCTATTTTTCTGCTAAAACTCTTCTATTTTTCCATTTGTTACAAGCATGTTTATAATTGCTCACTAAATATTTTTATAATGGCTGCTTTAAAATCTTTGTTAGATAATTCCAGCATCTCTGTCATCTTGGTGTTGGCATCCACTGATGGTCTTTTTTTCACTCAAATTTGTGAACTTCCTGGTTCTTAATATAAGAAGTGATTTTTTGATTAACCTGTACATTTTGGGTACTGTATTACAGGACTCTGGATCTTATTCGAAACTTCTACTTTGGCTGGCTTTCTCTGACTTTGCTCCAGAGAAGAAAGGGGTGGTGCTACCTGTTATTTCTAGGTGGGGTCCCCAGTTGGCTTTCATTGAAACTGGATGCAGGAAGGGACTCCTTGTCACTTCTGGGTGGGTATGGCAGTTCCAGCTCCCCACCAGGCCTTTGCTGGTACCAGCTTGGCTGGGAGGGGTAAAATGTCTCACTGCTGCTCCCATGGGGAGAGGGTGGACTCTTCACTACTGGATAAAGGTAGTCAAAATTCTGATTCTCCTCTAAGCCTCCTCTGATGCTTCCCTGGTGGAGAGAAGGAGGGTGCCCATCACTGCCAGGTGGAAGTCC
>NW_007843074.1:0-701 GCF_000696425.1 Galeopterus variegatus
TGACTTTTTCCCTCTCTGCTTCTCTTCTTAACTAAAAGTGGAAAATTATCTCTGCCAACCTACTTCAGGATCACCAAAAAGAGGATGTTCTTTCTCAAATTGGGGTTTCTTTCCCTCTTGTTTTTAAATGATAGCTCAGTAACAGCTCGTGTCTTTGATGTTTAAGCCGTCGTGAGGTTCCACAGAGTCAACGACAGGGAGGGAGCCCTCTGCCCCCTCACATTCTGTCCCCACCGTCACTGTAGTCACCTCGTCTTCCCATGACGTCACCGGCCATGAAGGGTGCTACATCGCCAGGCAGAGGGGTGCAGGTGCTGGGAACAGGAGCAGAAGCACAAAGAGGGACTCAAGGGTTCTCTTCCCAGGGCAGTGGCCAAGCTGCAGTGCAGTTCCCCAGTGCAAACAATAAAAATGACAATAAAGGCAAGGGCTCCCACACAGCCACCTGGAGGCTTATTTCTGTGTTTATGTGGGATCACAGGAGACACATTTGAGAAGCAGTCACAGCAATCATGCCACCTACATCTCTGACTTAACCAGCAAGGAGCTTTCCATGCTATTTCTTAAAGTTCCTGTTCCTGTGAAGTAATGGAAATAAGAGGGACGGGAAATGTCTTCCCTGTGCACCTTCACTAATGGAAGGAGGCGGAAACGGCTGTTGGGAGAGTGGGGTCCCACTGGGCTCGCAGTGGTTGTGTCCC
>NW_007843075.1:0-701 GCF_000696425.1 Galeopterus variegatus
AAAACCACAGTAGGTCAATCAGAGTGACTGACTTTTGAATGATTTCTCCATTATTGGTCTATGAAGGTTAATTTTCTGTGCGTTTCCACTTACCACAGGTTATTACTTAGCCATTTCATCCACTGAAGATCTCAAAAATATCTCAGCTTCCTCACAGACAAAGTGCTGTGAGCTATGCAGCTTTTCTTATGTTTCATAATCCTCTTCTTACTACCGAGTTTGTTTTCATGTATGATGCCAAGAGCCCAGACTATTTGCACTCTGAGGAGACAGCAGTGAAATCTGAAGTATCAGCATTGGCTCTAAATAGAAGTGGATTCTCACTGCAGTTGCATTTCTCTCTCTCACATGCTGTTGCATGGTGGAAGAACCCCCATGTAGTGAGATTCTAAAACCTGAAGCTACATTTATAACAAAGAGAAACCTGTTCACTTCTGTTACTTCTATTTCCAAGCATTTCCCCTGGAACAGGAGATACAAATATAGATTACTCAAAAAAAGCAGCAAAAACTGACTAATTCACATCCATACATTGTTACTTTTAAATATGTGATTTGAATTTTCCATAACAGCGAGAAAAATAGGGCACTGTGCCATATACGTAAACTGTGATTTTTAAAACAACAAAATTCCTATCGATATTTTGTACACATTTCTGAGAAAATAGTGAAAATCAAACCAGCCATCCAGTTGTCAAATGT
>NW_007843076.1:0-701 GCF_000696425.1 Galeopterus variegatus
AAAATAAATTTTAAAATGATTAAAGACATACAATAATGAATCAAAGATATAAACACACAAGACACAATAAAAAGGATATAGATATGAAGTGTATGACAACAACAACTAAAAATGAAATATATAGTCATAAATCTAAAGCTCAAAGGATGGGTTAAAGTACTGGTTAGACACAGGCAAAGAAAGAATTTGTGAACTGAAAGATAGATCTTTGGAAATTATATGGAATAAAGCATAGGAAAAAAAACATTAAAGAAGGTTAAGAGAATATGAAGATCCCACAAAACAATTACTAAGAATTAGAGAAAGAGAGAATGGAGAACATGGGTGGGGCAATATTCAGAAAGATAATATCTGGAATGTCTTAGAATTGATGAAATACATGAATCATTAGATCCAGAAAGCACAATGAGTCCAGGATATTTATTAAAAGGAGACATGGTTTAACAACAATGAGAAATACCGAGATGTCTGCTTCTTTCTACCCCTACCTTAACGTACAAGACTGTACTGTGCTTAGATGTACAGTATGAATCACTCCTTCTCTTGGAGATTGACACTCCCAGGGCTTTGCACCAAGTAAGTGCTAAATGGATAGATGGATGAAGGAAGGAATGAATGACAATGGCCACGTGTAATCTGGAACAAGTAGTTGAACCAATCTATAGTGAAGGCCAAGTACACTCCTAACATATATATATATA
>NW_007843077.1:0-701 GCF_000696425.1 Galeopterus variegatus
AAGCTGACCACAGACTCTGTGACGCTGAAGTTTCCAGTCCATCATGGGACCCTGACATGTGACTCAGACCATCTGCTGCTCCCAGACTCCCCCCTTTCCCTTTTTTCTTTAGAACAAAGACCCTTACCTCATCTTCCAGCCTCTTCTCCTTTATAAACACCAGAACAGGGATCAGAAGGTGGGAAGATTCTAGCCTGGCCATCCCCTAGATGCTGGCTACCTGAATAAACCTTCTAATCCTTGCACCAACTTCTGGACTTCCGAGTCATTTGTTTGATGCGAGAGGGCAAGCAGAGCCTGGTCTGTCGGTAACAGTGGGGAGGGGACAGTTTCAGCATCTCAGATGGATGTGAGTGACACCACATTAATAAATGAGTGTTCTATTAATGGTAAAGAGATTTGCACTTTTCTAAATGAGATCTGCTTGCAGTGGGGAGGGCAGACACTAAGATTCCTGTGCCAGTGAATGGTTTATCAAACTGTCCTGTGAATGAGAGGAGGAAAACTGTTTATCAGACACCACCCTTCTCAACATTCACCTCTTTGTCTCTGCACAATGGCCTTTAGTTCTCAAAAAACTTAAGAAAAATATGTGGAGAGGATGCCAGATTTAGATTATTTATCATATGATTGACCCTTGCTGCATGCTTTAAATAATTAACGTCATTGAATCCCTACAGTAGTTCTGTGAAGTGGGATTT
>NW_007843078.1:0-701 GCF_000696425.1 Galeopterus variegatus
GTGTCCTAAGATGGGACAACACATGTGTTAAAATGAATAATGACTGAAATGGTGTAAAACACATATACGAATAAAATGCAGTTCATAACGACCCACGTACAGAGAGACCTCTGTGATCACCAATGGTCTGAATGTTAGTTTTAAAAGAAAAAGACTTTATCCTGTCTTTCCTTTGAAGGTTGATGTGGGACAAATGGTTGATGTGGGACAGCTCATCACTACTTAGATCCAATGATCATTCCTGGCGTCTCTCAAGGTGGGACTACAGCTATTGGGTGCCTCCTGTATGATGCACTAGGAAGCACACGGCACCACCTATGAAGTTCTCTTCCTATCAGATGACCCATGCCATCTCATAACACAAGAGCCCCACCCTAGTGGTTACCCAATAGTAACCAGTTGACTTGTAAAAATATTGAAAATCCTTCAAAGACTTCCATACCACTGCCAAGGACTCCTAGTAGAGAGACCCTGGCTTTACTTTCAAAATTTCATGAGAAAATTTAGAGCCACTACTCAACCATTTCCCTACAAACCACATGCGCCCGTCAGTAAATTGGGGTAGTGGGTTTCTTTTCTGGAATCAAATGTGCAAAGGTCATACTAAGGTCACTCCTATTTCCTCTTTCATAGCTTCCATGAAAGGAAGAAAAGCTCCTGGTAGTGTGCATCATTCTCTCTGTTTTTAAAAGAAGGGGAAA
>NW_007843079.1:0-701 GCF_000696425.1 Galeopterus variegatus
GAAAGTAGGACTGGAGTCCCTGCCATAAGTGTATTCTTGAAAACAAGAATATATTAAGGATACACCAAGGTCAACCTCCTTTCAAGTAGATTCTGAGAAGCTATCCATTTTTAATATATTTAACTGAAATACTCTTATATTAACTATTTTTTAAGGTAGAGCATAATTGGGGATAGAAGCATTTCATAAGCAAAATTACTTAAACAGAATTTTGTTTATAGAATCTACAGAAACTTTAAAAAGAAAAATAATAGTTTTGTCAGAATATTACTTTTTTATATTTTGGGAAAATATACAAAAAGTTTCAAAGAATAATCCAGCAAACATTCTTGTACTCAATTCAAAAGTAAAATATATTATTTTGTTTCCAGGGTTTTTTTTGTTTGTTTGTTTTATTTTGTTTTCCTATAAAAGAAAAAGAATATTGCAAAGAAAATAAAAATCCTCCATGCTCCCAAGTAAATATGGGACCTTAATATAAAATAGAGATGGGGATATATATCAGAGGGAAAAAACAGACTATTTTTTAATGGGCACTGGGACAATTTTCTTTCTACATATAAATAAAATAAATTTGGATTCCCAATTCAAACTCCGTAAAAATAAACTCAAGATTTATTCAAGGCCTAAGTGAGATTAAAAAAAAAAAAAGCAGAAGAATACATAAGAGAAAATCTTTATCACTTCTGGAAAGGAAAATA
>NW_007843080.1:0-701 GCF_000696425.1 Galeopterus variegatus
ACTAGCGCCCTAACAAGGCTTCTGAGGGGCAGAGACGCAGCATGGACGTGTTCTGAGGAGGTGCCCAGGAGAGGGGGAGATTTGAAGTTTGGGCAGGATCTGGGGAAGATGTGACCTGGCTGAGAGGCCGGTGTGCTCAAGGTCAGCACAAGGGCATCGAGGTGCCCTCTGCCGGTGAACGTGATGGTGCCTCTCTGCTGCTGAAACTCTTTAACGATCTCCATAGCCCTCAGGAAAATGCCCGGCTGCTCATCAAGGTTTCAAAGGTCCCTTCTGATCTGGCCTCCTGGTGTCCTTCCAGCCTCACGTCTTGACACTCTGGATGCTTCTGCCCGACTCTTCCTTGGGCCTAAGTCCTCATCGCCTCCTTCCCTTGTGCTTGCTGTTTGTTCCCTGTGCCTGGCTCACCATCCCCCACTCTGCCTGGTTAATTCCAATGAATCATTCAAATTCAGGTTGGATGTCACTTCCTCCGGGAAGTCTTCCCTGACCACCCCGATACAGAGTCTCCTTCTAGACCCTGCAGCACTCTGTAACTGCATCATCCTGACAGTTCTGTCACAGAATTAGACAAGGTTCACAACAGGTAGCACAATGTACAGAGTTCAGCAAAGGTTCCAGTCGTCTCGGAGGCTTGCAATAAAAAGCTCCAGTTGCCTGCCTGTGTGAGTCAGGGTCAGTCAGGAGAATAGAAACCTCCC
>NW_007843081.1:0-701 GCF_000696425.1 Galeopterus variegatus
GCTCTAATCAAAATTGGACTACAGTTTCTTAGGATGAGCCCAGTTCTTTACACAGTAGAGACAGTACGTGGTCAAGTAGGGAGGGCAAGTGACTTATGCCTTTCAGTGATGGATTTCTTTTATTTGTATTTATCATGGCCTTCAAATTTTTATAAGGCAGCTAGTCAGGGAGCAGTTATTGATGATAAATGTAATGATTTCACTTGTGAGCTTGCAGCCTTCTTGAGTCATCTTTCTACTTTATAAAATCTTCTCTCTCATGATCCTATCTTTTCTCAGAACTCTTTGAGGGTACAGTTCTCATCGTGCTCAATGTTCTTTTCTTAATCTCACCAATGCTTAGATGTCATAATTGCTTTCTTCCAGAGTTTCTGTGTCTTCCACTTTACAAAGTAGTTCCCCTCTGTAAGGCTGGGGTTGAGTTGAGTGTTTCCTCTGCTTTCTGAGAGAGAAAATATCAAGAGACTTTCTAAAATTTGTTAGTTTCACTGCTTTTAGCTGAATGAGACTTTGCACTGTTGTCTGGACCATAGACATTCCTAAATATATCTATTGTTTAACTATCATTTTTCTTGAATATGACTTTCCAGTTGTTTCAAAATTCTTATTAATTCCTGCGGAAATTTAGTCAGATATTTTCCTTGCCTAGCACAATGACTTGAATATAATTGGTAGTCAATATTTTTACATTTACGTATCTA
>NW_007843082.1:0-701 GCF_000696425.1 Galeopterus variegatus
AATGAATAAATAGAAACAGTTATTCAAAAAAATGCTTATTGAGCACCTACTGTCTTCTGGGGACCATTCTAGACATGAGATGCTGCAGTAAGCCAAATAGATGACATCTCTGCCCTCATGGAACTCAGAAAATGAAGTAGTAAATAAATAAAGGAATCCCTAATTTGTTTTGTTACATTCACCTGACCCTCTTGGTCTGGCCTTAAGCCCCTACATGGCCTGACTCCTGATAATGTTTCCAACTTCATCTGGTAACACGGTCTTCCTTGCTCTCTCTGCTCCAGCCACACAAGTCTCCTTTCAGTCTCTTCTACTTCCATGTTCCTTCCTGCCACAGGGAATTTGAATATGCAGTTCCCTCTGCCTGAAATGGCTTTTCTTCTCTTTTTCATGTGGATAATGACTATTATCAGTAACATCCAATTTTGATCACTGTCTCTTCAGAGAAGCCTTCCTCAACCTCCTTCCTGGGCCATTCCTCTTTTTTTTTTTTTTATAGATGACTGGTAAGGGGATCTTAACCCTTGACTTGGTGCTGTTAGCACCATGCTCACCCATTGAGCTAACCGGCCATCCCTATATAGGGATCCGAACCCTTGGCCTTCGTGTTATCAGCACTGCACTCTCCCAAGTGAGCCATGGGCCTGCCCAGCCATTCCTCTTATTATAGGCCCTCTGAGAACCAACACCACTTCTTCTAG
>NW_007843083.1:0-701 GCF_000696425.1 Galeopterus variegatus
CCTAAAAATCCTCTGTGTTCTTCTTATTCATCTCTCCTTCTTACCTAACCTTTGACAACCACTGATCTTTTTACTGCCTCTACAGTTTGCCTTTTCCAGAATGTCATATAGTTAGAATAATATAGTATATAGCCCTTTCAGATTGGTTTATTTTACTTAGTAATATGCATTTAATGTTTCTCCATGAGGGCCGGCCCGTGGCTCACTCAGGAGAGTGCAGTGCTGATAATGTTTCTCCATGTCTTTTCATAGTATGCTAGCTCATTTCTTTTTACTGCTGAATAACATTCCATTATCTGTAGGTACCACAGTTTATTTACCTACTGAATGGCATCTTTGCTGTTTCCAAGTTTTAGCAATTATGGATAAAGCTGCTATAAACATGTGTACACAATTTCAATTAATTTGGGTAAATACTAAGAAGTGTGGTTGCTGGATCCTATGCTAAAAGTATGTTTAGATCTGTAGAAACTGCTAAACTGTCTTCCAAAGTGACTATACCATTTTGCATTCCCATCAGCAATGAATGAGAGTTTCTGTTGCTCCACATCCTTGCCAGGATTTGATGTTGTCAGTGTTCTGGATTTTGGCCATTCTAATAGGTGTGTAATGGCATCCTGTTGTGATTTGCAATTCCTAATGTGATTTGGAGCATCTTTTCATATGCTTATTTGCCATTTGTATATCTTTTTTTTTTTTTT
>NW_007843084.1:0-701 GCF_000696425.1 Galeopterus variegatus
AGGCCTGCAGTGGGACCCTGATGGAACAGCTTAGATGCTATTGAGGTTAATTTTGGGTCCCCGTAAATATCTTCTCTCCTCTATATTATACTCTAGGTAGGGCACATATGAACACTGCCAGATACATTTTTAAAAGGCCTAGCTGCTGTTGCGTGCAGGTTGACATTAATGCACTTTCATGATCACCTATAGTTCCTGCATTCGAAGACAAAAGACCACCCCTACAGCACATTTATTATCAGCCCAGGCTAGTGTGAACGTACAAGGGGTACATTTTAGGATTTAGGTTATATGTTGGTTTGGGGTTGGTGTTTTTTGGAGTGAATGTACTCCTGGACTGTATCACATAATTTGGTTCAGAATCTGTCACCTGTCCTGTTTCAGTCACCCTCTCTGGATTCAGGGACACCAAAAAAAGTCTTATTCTCATGTTTTTTCCTCTGCTATGTCTTGTTCTGTGCTGGGCCCAAGGGGTGCCCCCTAAACCTGTATCAATCCAAAAAGCCAAAGATGCCAGTGGAAGGATTTGGTGGAATTTGAATAGCAACCTACAAAGGCAAACTTGATTTGGAATCAGTGCTAGAGACTCCCCTTGTCCAAAGACAGGTAAGTAACTACCTTCAAACAGACTTGGGAAATCTCTAGAATTGCTAGGGCTATACGTAAAATTTTAATAGCAATAAGCCACTGATATTTTTTTT
>NW_007843085.1:0-701 GCF_000696425.1 Galeopterus variegatus
AGGATTTGAAGAGGAGACTAACAGGTAGAGTGGGATCAGCCAGGGCCATCACCATCTTCGACCTGTGAGTTAAATTTGTCACCACGTCCTCCACACCTTCATTGGAAACTTCGCTATTATTTGGTTTCATATATAAATTATAGATTATTTTCATGTCTCTTTTGTTCACCCCAGCTTTCCTTAACCTTTGTTACTCTAATTTTTCCTTCATACCACGAATCACTCTTCAATATGCTATATATTTATTTGTTAGTACATCTGTAATTGGTCACTCCTTCCCCATCACCACCATTAGCATAGTTACATAGGATTAGAGGGAATGGATTTTTTTTGTCGTCGTTGTTATATTCATTTTCGTGTTTCCAAAACCTTGAATAGTGTCTGGCACTTTGTAATAATCAATTCATATTTGTTGAATACATTTTTAAAATGATACTCCCAGCTCAATGATTCATTATGGACACTCATTACTTTTCAACCAAATCCATTTTCCTTATTTTGGGATTCCAGACGCTACACACTCTGTCTGCATCACATCACTTTGTTTTCTCCCTCTCACCTCAGGGTTCTTGGGCATGTGCATTCCTTTACTGTTCCTCTGTGCACTCGTTCACCTAATTTGGTGTAATGATTCTTTCACCTAAAACACTTTCTTCACCCTTTTTTCCTATCCCAATCCTACTCATTCTTGAGCTCCAGTC
>NW_007843086.1:0-701 GCF_000696425.1 Galeopterus variegatus
CTGCTGAAGTGGAAATGCTTAAAATGTCATTGACGACTGTGTGCTTGGCAATTTGTATGATCGGACACCACCAGGTTTCAAATCTGCACCCTATTGTGAATTTCAGACTCTCATGAAGTCTGTGAGAGAAAAGGGGACATAGGGTGCTTTAAAGTAATGAATAGTATAGTGCAGACTGTGAAATATTTTTGCTATGGAAATTCCTTATCTGCTGTTTCCAACTTTGTCCTAATTGCTGTCTTTCATTCAATGGATTCTGTTTAGTTCACTGTTCTTATGTGATCTGAGGAAACTGTGAAAGCGTGTTCTTCAAGCAAGAATTTCACAGTTCAATTTCAATTTCACAGATGGGTAATTGGTACAGAATTTCTGGTGAATAATACTTGCCTTTTTGGTGTTTGAATATCTTCGATCATTGGTATGATTGTGATCTGCCAAGTGGATTTTATTTAGAATCTCTGGGAAAATACTGATGTCGTAGTTTCACGTCATCGTGGAGGGAGCACTATGGGGTCTTTATAGAAACCTATTTAGCACTTTAACTGCCAGCAGTTTTTTAAAAAGTGACCTAAACTATCAACAATGTTAAAAAGTCTGTTGAGCCCCCTTACCTGGCAGTGGCTCAGTTTGTGGATGAGTACTGCTCGGTCAGAAAACTGGACTGACCTAACACAAGTAGATTCTCTGATGCCTAATTTGCA
>NW_007843087.1:0-701 GCF_000696425.1 Galeopterus variegatus
ATATTCAGGAAAAAAAAAAAAGAAACAGTAAAAAGTAATACAAACAAAAAAATACAATATAGCAACTAATTTACATAACCTTTACATTGTATTAGGTATTATAAGTAATCTAGAGATGATTTAAAATATATGGGAGGGGCTGCCTGGTTAGCTCAGTTGGTTAGAGCATGGTGTTCACCAAGGTCAAGGGTTTGGATCCCCAAACTGGCCAGATGCCAAAAAAATTAAAAATAAAAATAAAATGAAGTTTATGGGAGGATGTGCATAGGTTACATACAAATACTATGCCATTTTATATAAGGGACTTGAGCATCCTTGGATTTTGGTATCCTGGTGAGGGTGGGGGTCCTGGAAACATCTCATGGATACCAAGAGGTGACTGTATTAGCTCAACCCTGTTGAAAGTGAACACATACCCTACATATATACATATTGATATATATTCAAGAAAAGCATCAGTCAGTGGAGAAATGTGAATTTAAAAAAGAAATAAGAGTTAAAACCTACATTTTGTGTTTTAGGTCATTGAACTTGACTTCGATCAGTTACCGGAGGGAGATGAAGTTATCAGTATTCTGAAACAAGAACACACACAACTGCATATATGGATTGCTTTGGCGGTCAGTATTTATGTAGCAAATTTTTTTTATTATTTGTTGACTGGGAAAATATGTGGTTTCTGTTTTCAGATATAGTAATAG
>NW_007843088.1:0-701 GCF_000696425.1 Galeopterus variegatus
CCTTTATGCCTCAGTTTACTGATTTGTAAAATAATAACTACATCATGGGGTTATTATGAAGAAAGCATGAGTCAATATCTGTGAAGTGCTTAAAATAGTATCTGTTAAATAAAAATAAATAAAATTAGGAAACTTTAAGTTTTCTGAAATATAATATTTAAGAAAGGAATTGATGAGATGAGGTGGCCAGACCATAATTATTTTAAATTTCTTTAAACAGATGAATAGTTACTTTGAGCAGAAGATTGATGTGGTAGATTAGAGACACTTCAAATTCTTTGTCATTCTTTTCATTTTAGAAATAGAATACACTAATTCCACACCTTCCAAATCTAGGCTGGACTTAGGGACAACTTTGTTGAAAAGAATGTGGCAAAAGTTATGCCAGTTTCTGGGCCCAGGCATTGACAGATTGTTAATTAACATCCACTTCCAATCCTTTGGAACACTCTCTTGGAGCACTGAGCCTCTCTAAGAAGTCTGAAGGGCTGGCCGGTTAGCTTGATTGGTTAGAGCATGGTGTCATAACACCAAGTTCAAAGGTTTGGATCCCCATACCAGACAGCTATAAACAAAAAAAATAGGCCAGTTAGCTCAGTTGATTAGAGCATGGTGCTGAAAACACCTAGATCCAGGATTTAATCCCTGTATTGGCCAGTGCGAAAAAAAATAAAAAAAGATTTACTATGCAGAAAATGCCA
>NW_007843089.1:0-701 GCF_000696425.1 Galeopterus variegatus
TGTATCTCCCTAGACCAAGGTGTTAGAAGCAGGGAAAGAACTGAACCTATGTGGGAGAAGGAAGTATTAGGAACACAAAGTAATATGTGGGGAAAAAATGAATCATTACATCCCCCCAAAACAGCTGGTGGGTCAACTCCCAGGCTAGAATATGACAGGCTCAATTCAATTCAAGTTTAAGATGAGATTGGGAATATCTATGGAGATATAATCTGGGAAACTCTAGATGAGGCATAGTTTGGGGGGTTAAGGGTTGTGCTGTACATGTACCTAAGTCAGAGTAGGACTGTGACCAGAATTCTGCTCCAACAAATGTAGTCCTAGCCTCAAGGGATGGGATTAATGAGAACCAAGAAGTGGCCAAGGCAATATGTCAACATTTATTCAGTTTGTTTATTTTTTTATTTTTTTGTATGTTTGAAAAATTTACTATTTAAATAGTGATCAGTACATACAAGGCAAAGATGAATAAATGAAAAAGATGAAGGAAGAAGAAAAGAAAGAAAGGAAGGCAAGGAGGAAGAAGAGAAGATGAAAAAGAGGAAAAGGATGACAGAAAGAAAGAATAAAAGCAAGAAGAGAGAGGAGGAGAAGTGGGAGGAGGAGAAAAGGAAAGAGGAAGAGAACAAAATACGTGAATCTCCGCAAGTTTTAGTGAAAAACCAAAATTAAAAAATTCCTTTTGGATCTGTGTTGAAAAC
>NW_007843090.1:0-701 GCF_000696425.1 Galeopterus variegatus
CCTTAAGACAACAGCCCTAGCTCCTACTGTGGAGCCCTCGTCACTGGTTCCAGATACAGCACAGCAGATCTTACCTGCAAATTATTGTCTTTGTATGTTATAATCTGTCTGGGGGTAACAAAGGATTTGAAACAAGGCTTGATTTTCTGTTTTGACAAAGTTAGAAGCCAATCAGAGTGGAAAACTGGGAGATCTAGACAATCTTCTTCATCTTCTTCTCCTTCCCTTTTTCTTTCTTTTCCTTTTGCCTTTTCTTTCTTTCTTTTTCCTTCATTTTTCTTTCTTTTTCTTTCACCCTCTCATTCTTTCTCTTTTTTAGCACCTGACATTCAAGAAAATCTCAGTGAAAACATTGGCTGCACACACTTAAAAAAATCAAAGACTTACAGTGACTACACACAACATGTAATACAGTCTCTACAGAAATACTTTTGTAAAGTCGCTAAACAAATGGACAACTACAGCTTTCAATAAACAACAGTAGCAAACACAAGTGTCAAGTCAGGCCATCCTATCACTTGGGACATCCTCTGACCCCCATCTGGTTCACTGAAGCAGTCAATGACCACCCTCCCTGGAGACCCTGCACTCTGCCCCCAGCCCCACCTTGTGTCTAAAGTGAACTTTGCTTTGCAGGTTTTTGCACCACCTTACTGGTGCAGTTTCCCTTGTTTTTTGGGATAGCTTTTCTTTCTTCACAA
>NW_007843091.1:0-701 GCF_000696425.1 Galeopterus variegatus
AAAAATGGTATGATATTAGCATAAGGATAGATACAAAGGCCATTGGAATACAATTGAGAGTCCAGAAACAAACCCATCTATTATGTCCAGTGATTTTCAAGAAAGGTGCCAAGTCCATCCAATGTGGGAATGAACAGTATCTGTAAGAAATGGTGCTGTGACAATTAGACATTCTTACCCCCAAAATGTAAAGTTCAACCATGATTTCACATTATGTTCAAAACTCATAATGGATCAATTACCTAAATATAAGATTTGATACCATAAAAATCTTTGAAGAAAACATAGAATTAAAAGATAATATGAATCTTTCTGCAAACTTTTTGAAGACCCATGTATGTGGCAATATATTTACTAAGTCTTGGGTTTGTCTTCTCAATATTTATGGGCTTTTTTTTTATTTTTATTTTTTTCGATGAACAGAAGCTTTTAATTTTAACGTAGTCAGTGTATTAATGATTTTGTTTGTGTATACTATTCAGAGTACGTGAATCCTGGAGACAAAGCGGATTTGGGATTCTGAGGGGTTAGGGGAAGGGAGAATGAGAAGCAACTCTTTAATGGGCATGGGGTTTCCTTAGGGGGCGATGATAAAATTTTAGAACTACATAGAAATGGTGGGTTGCACAACATTGTGAAGGCACTAAGAGCCATGGAATTGTTCACTTTAAACATTTAGGTTATGTGAATTTCAACTCAAT
>NW_007843092.1:0-701 GCF_000696425.1 Galeopterus variegatus
TCTCTCTTCCTTCTGTTACTAGAAATGAACTGTCCATGATCCTGTCTGGTGACACTTATACACTGGGTCTCATTCAGCGATTAGACTATCTTCCTTGCACAATAATTTTCCATCTCACCTGGATCATTCCCATAATTGTAATATCTTTCTTTTTAAAAATAATCCCCTTCATTAAAATAACCTACAACTATTACCCAATTCCTCTGATTCCCAGTATACAAACTTTCTTGAAAGAAATTTCTTATGTTCACTCTTTCCCCTTCCTTGCCCACTGGAATCTACTCCAAAATGTCTACCACTTAAAAAAAAAAAAAAAAGAAAATTTCTCATAGCTTGTATCAGTATTACCCATGGCTTCCACAGTTCAGTAGTGAACCTAGTCTTTGTCTTAACTAACCTCTCGGTAGCTTTGATTCAGTGTCACTCCCTGCTTCTTGAAATACGTTCTCCACTTGATTTCTGGGAGTTACTCTCAGTTCTCCTCTTCACTTCAGATGCTTCTTTAAGCTCCCTTTACTGGTTCTTCTAATCTCTCCTTTGGAGTTCATTAGGGTTTGGTCCTTCGATCACTTCTATTCTCTATCAGCACACACTTCCAAGATGTTATCCCTCAATCTTATGGCTTTAAATACCATCTGTATGTTAATGATGCTCAGATGCCATTTCCCCCGAGCTCGAGATTTTATTCAACTGCTACTAGA
>NW_007843093.1:0-701 GCF_000696425.1 Galeopterus variegatus
AATTACCTTTCAAGGCCCTACCTTTCAATTACCATAACAGCATTTCTCACCCTCAACAGTTTCAATGGGGATAAAGCTTACATGACTTTGGGGGACCATTCAATCCACTGCAATGGTAAAATGCTAACAGCTTTGCCTCTGTTTTAGTCCATTTTGTGTTGCTATAACAAAATTACCTAATTTATAAAGAAGAGAGGTTTATTTGGCTTACGATTCTGGGGCAGATGCATCTGGCACGTTGCTCAGGCTGCTTCTACTCATGGTGGAAAAGTGGCAGGCATCCAGAGGGGCAAGCAGATCGCATGGTGAGAGGAAGCAAGAGAGAGAGAGAGAGAGAGAGAGGAGGTGCCAGGGTCCCCTTCTCATGGGAACTAATAGAGTGAGAGCTCACTCACTACCCTTCCTCCCCTGGGGAGAGTATTAATCCATTCATGAGGGATCCGCCCCCCATGACTCAATCAGTTTCCAACACTGCCACGTTGGAGATCAAATTTCCACATGAGTTTTGGAGGGAACAACACATCCAAACTCCATCAGCCTCTAAGATTGGAAATGAGATGAGAACGTCCTGTATCAATTACTATTTTCAAAATTTTACTGGAGGTCCTAACCAGTGCCATAAGACAGAAAATAAATAAAGTTATATGATTGGAAATAAACATATTAAATTGTCATTTGAAAACAACCTGATTATGTATGGA
>NW_007843094.1:0-701 GCF_000696425.1 Galeopterus variegatus
AAAAATGGTATGATATTAGCATAAGGATAGATACAAAGGCCATTGGAATACAATTGAGAGTACAGAAACAAACCCATCTATTATGGCCAGTGATTTTCAAGAAAGGTGCCAAGTCCATCCAATGTGGGAATGAACAGTATCTGTAAGAAATGGTGCTGTGACAATTAGACATTCTTAGCCCCCAAATGTAAAGTTCAACCATGATTTCACATTATGTTCAAAACTCATAATGGATCAATTACCTAAATATAAGATTTGATACCACAAAAATCTTTGAAGAAAACATAGAATTAAAAGATAATATGAATCTTCCTGCAAACTTTTTGAAGACCCATGTATGTGGCAATATATTTACTAAGTCTTGGGTTTGTCTTCTCAATATTTATGGGCCTTTTTTTTATTTTTATTTTTTTCGATGAACAGAAGCTCTTAATTTTAACGTAGTCAGTGTATTAATGATTTTGTTTGTGTATACTATTCAGAGTACGTGAATCCTGGAGACAAAGCAGATTTGGAATTCTGAGGGGTTAGGGGAAGGGAGAATGGGAAGCAACTCTTTAATGGGCATGGGGTTTCCTTAGGGGGCGATGATAAAATTTTAGAACTACATAGAAATGGTGGGTTGCACAACATTGTGAATGCACTAAGAGCCATGGAATTGTTCACTTTAAACATTTAGGTTATGTGAATTTCAACTCAAT
>NW_007843095.1:0-701 GCF_000696425.1 Galeopterus variegatus
AAAAAAAAAAAAAAAAGGAACTCACATAAGAAATTAGAAAACATATTAATTGAAAAATAATAAAATGCAACATGAAATTTGTGGGACATAGCCAAAGCATTTATTACAAGAAATAAGGCTTTAAAACATTAATTTTTTAATCACTTAGAAATGACAAAAGAGGTAAAAATTTACTACCTAAACTCTCACTGTGAGAAACTAGAGAAAAGCAAATTAAAACCAAAGTAAGCAAGAGAAAGGAAATAATAAAGATGAAAACGAATAATTTTGTTAATCAACAAAATAGACATAATGAAGAAAAGTCAATGGAACCAATAGCAGTGTTTTTGATAGAATTAATAAAATTCATAGACCACTAGCTATACTTACCAAGTTAAAAAACAGAGAGAAGAAATAAATTACTGATACCAGGAATAAAATGGTATCACTACAAATTCTATGGACTAAGAGGACAATAAAGTACTCTGGCATAAACAAAGATCTCATGGAAAAAACACAAAAAGCACTAATCAGAAAGAAAAATAGATATAAATTGGTCTTAATAAAAAAATCTATTTCTCAAGAAACCAAATGAAGAAAATATGTAGAAACTGCATAGTGGGAAAAAATATTCCCCTCACATATGTCTGAGAAAGCAGTTGTATCCAGAATATATTAATAATTCTTACAATTCAGCAACAAAAATACTAACAAAAAAAAAA
>NW_007843096.1:0-701 GCF_000696425.1 Galeopterus variegatus
AAGATTCGGAAAAGGAATTCCATCTTTCGTTAAACCGATGACTTAACTGTGTAGTAGAAACACAACTTGGCCAAAAATAATGATCTAGTACGCACCGTATTTAACCTATACTGCGATTTTCCTGCGAATTTACATCACTGGGTTAAGGCAGGAAAGCTCTGGCGCGTAGCTGGGTCCAGAGAAGAGAATGAAGCTCATTCGTGGGAGTGGCCCGAACAGTCTTGGCAGGAAAGGGGAGAAAGGCTGGACAGTCGGGCAGATTCCTACCAGGAGTATTTATATCCTAAAATGGGTCCCAAGCGACTCTCCCACTAACTCTTGTAATACCCAGATAAAAACATCAAACCACTAGCTTGGATCGTTGTGATTTGGGCAACTCCATAACTGCTTTCTAGAAAAAGACCTGTTACGTCCACATTCCCTCTCACTTTCTGGGTATCTTTTGGTTGTCTACTTAATTTTTGTGGATTGATTGCTTGCCTTTTACATGTTCCTCCTTACTCCCTTAATTTAGAGGGGGAAATTACCCTGAGATTGATTGGGGTTATGGTTAAGTGGTTATACAGAGACAGTCTGGGCTCTGTGCTAAAATCTAGTTTATGTCCAATAAGTCATCTGAAAAGAACGTGGTAAGCAAATACGGTCTGCTCTGAAAAGAGGCCAACACTATATTACAAGTTAGCACTTCATTCTTACTACAA
>NW_007843097.1:0-701 GCF_000696425.1 Galeopterus variegatus
TATTGTTACAAATTATACTTGTTCTTTATGCCCCTTGTCCAATCTCTCCCTAACCCCTCACACTCCCCACTCCCACTACTGATAACCCTAGATTTCTTCTCTCCGTCTGAAAGAGTAATGGTCACTCTGTTGATTTGTTGCCTAGATGATCTGTCCAATGCTGAGAGGTGTGATCAGGTCCCCCAATATTATCATAGAGCAAAATGCTTCTTCTGTCACTCTGAAATGGGCATTGTGGTAAGAGATATCCTCTTCTTTATCTCTGCTGGTAACTCTCCTGTGTCAATACACTCCAGTGGTTGGCAGACCATCTGTGTGGTGATTGTGATACCTAGCCACTTCTGTGGCAGCTGTGGTTATTGCGGTGGCTGTGGTGGGCCACCACATGGAAGTGATGTTTTTGGCATGCTCCTTGGTGCTGGTGGTGTGCCTGGTTGCAGGGGGGTTCTGATCCCCTGCTCTATGCCTCAGGACTCCAGGCAGGCCCCAAGGCACTGGTGGTGTACCTGGTTTTGGGGGGGGTCTGGTCCCTGACTCCATGCCCCGGGCCCCTGGGTGGGGCCCCAAGGCACTGCTGGTTTCCCTGGTCTGGAACTAATTTTTTGTCCTTTGCTTAATTCTAAAATGGGAGAACTTCCTGTGGGAACGAGTACTTGAGCTGTGTGGTTGAGCTAAATTGCTGCTTTGCTGCTGTTTCTCTA
>NW_007843098.1:0-701 GCF_000696425.1 Galeopterus variegatus
AGCTTTGTGGAGTCTTCGGCACATTTACAGTATCTTCTCAAGTGGTCAACAGTCCACACCACAAACATTCATGACCCGTAACTTCCTACCTCCCAAGGGAGTCTAAGAGAATTATTTAGAAGATAACCACAGTAAAGTTAATTCGCCTCACATGAGCAAGCCTTTAATTTCTGCTTTACCAGAGGATCTAGCTTTATCATCTCTCTCCTGCTCTTTGTGGAATAATGTCCTATCTGGTTTTTCAAGTTCTTGCTCTACGCATATCAAGGAACATTTAAGTTAGGTTACATGGAAGCTGATGATAACATCCACCTCGCAGATTTTCCAGGACTTTTCTGGTCCATTAGTCATTTCAAATTTTAACACCTGCACCAGAGGATGAGTGGGGAAAGGAAAGCTGTTAACAAAAACTGAAATGACTAATGGACCAGAAATTTTTTTAAAACAAAATTATAGGCATGGAATTGCCTTAAATTGTCATCTATTTTGTGATTCTGTTTTGGAAATTTACTATATATTGGGCAATACTAAACGTATCTAAAAGATAGTTATGCAGCAACATAACTTCGACATGCCATTAATTATAACCAATACAGCTTGCAACATTTTCCCACAATCCTTGCCTCAGCTCCTGCCCGAGTGGAATTCCCACCCCTTTGGTATGGTTTTGGGAGTCGAGACATCATCTTTATCTACTGGTT
>NW_007843099.1:0-262 GCF_000696425.1 Galeopterus variegatus
GTTGCTCTCAGAGATTGCTTATTAAATGTTGAAAAGGAAAGTAGGGCATTTTATCTAACTTGAAGTACCAATATTTTCATCAGGTACATGAACCCTTGCCTAAATATATAAGCTTTAAACGAAACATAGCTGTAGCAAAAGTTAAAGCACAAAGATGCGTAGCTCCTCCTTTCATATTATTTACTTTAGTGAATACAACTTACCACTGTCAAGAAAAGGCCATGCCAACTACATGTTTCTTAAGTTGCAGAATGGTTGAAAA
>NW_007843099.1:5865-6566 GCF_000696425.1 Galeopterus variegatus
TTAGATATAAGAAAACTGAGGCAAGAGAAAATAAAGTAGTGGAGTTAGGATTACAACATTGCCTTCTTGTAAACTAAATGAATTAATGGATTGAACTAGAGAATAGAGGGTTATAGGTGAGGAAATTCATGCTGTATGACTTCAGACCTTTGTGGTAAAATATGAATGGACCCAGCATGGGCTTTAGTAAGAATCAAATTTGAAACACTGCTCTGGCAAATGGCTTAAATAGCACACAGAAGATGAGCTCATAGTTTGTCATAATTGCATAGCAAAAGTTTATAACAGGGACAATCAGCATAGTTTCATCATACTCTTAAGTATTCTTGGTGGCTGAAAAGCAAGAATTGATAATAATAGATACAATTTATTGAGAATTTTCTATGTGGCAGGGACCAAGATAAAAACTTCACATGTATTACCTCATTCAATTCTCATAAAGACTCTATTGTATTGATATTTTTCCCATTTTAGAGTAAAGACAGTTGGTACCTGGTAGAGCATGAATTCGGCTGAGTCCAAATCTAGATCCTTCATTTCTTTGTTCTGTTGTGGTGGGAGCAGATGATCTGGAGCTGCCATAGCAGGTATGGGAGAAAGCCAGAAAGAGCAAAGCAAATCTATGTTTCTCCAAGTACACTATTCAGGACACTCTTTGTGACCCAGTTTCTTGTTAAAAATTAATATTTTTATCACAGTAG
>NW_007843100.1:0-701 GCF_000696425.1 Galeopterus variegatus
AATAAAGAAATTGGATCATATGAAACTAAAAAACTTCTACACAGCAAAGGAAAATAATTGACAGAATGAAAAAACAGTCTACAGAATGGGAGAAAACATTTGCCAACTCTACATTTGACAAGCAATTAATACCCAGAAAATATATTTAAAAAAACCCTCAAACAACTATACAGTAAAAAACAAACAAACAAACAAATAATCCATTTTAAAAATGGACAAAGGAGATGAACACACATTTTTCAAAGGAAGACATAGAAATGGCTGGCAGATACATGAAAAAATGCTCAGCATGACTAGTCATCAGAGCAATGCAAATCAAAACCACACTGAGATATAATCTCATCCCAGTTAGACTGGCCATTATTTAAAAGACCAAGAATGACAAATGCTGGCAAGGATGCAGTAAAAGGGGAACTCTTGAACACTGTTGGTGGGGCTGTAATTTATTACACCCATTATAGAAACCAGTAAGTTGGTTCTTTAAACAACTACAGATAGAACTACCATATGATCCAGCAGTCCTGTTATGTTATATATATCCCAAAGAATGGAAATCATCATATCAGAAGGACACCTGCAATCCTATGTTTGTTGCAGCTCTATTTACAATAGCCAAAATATGGAGCCAATTTAAATGTCCAGACAGATGACTGGATAAGGAAAATCTGGTGTATATATACACTGTGGAATACTACTCAGCC
>NW_007843101.1:0-701 GCF_000696425.1 Galeopterus variegatus
TTGAGTGTCCTGGAGTGTGAAGCCTCCTGTCACTGCTGCTGACTCAGGAGGTGCCACTGTGAGAGGGTTTCCCCAACAGCAACCCAGAAATTCACTGAGTACTTGGGAGATGGACATTGGTAATGCACAAAGAGGCTTACAACAAACTGTGACTAATGCACTTAAAAGTGATCATCTCATTCTTAGTCCAGGAACTTCATAATAAGCAAAATCTCTGTCTGCATATTGGTGCCTCCCAAATCTTCACTTCTCGGCCTGCTTCCTCTCGTGGGCTTCTCTGCAGATCCCAAACAGAACTCATCATCGACCCCCCTTACAATCCCAGACAACAGCTGTTTTGCTCAGGTCCCCTCTCCCCTATAAGCAAATCTGAGACTTAGATGTGATCCTTGGCCCCTCTCACCATGCCTCGTCTCAGGCAGGGTGACCTAGCATCACTACTGTCAAAAATGTCTCCCAGACTCTACCTCCTCTTACCGTTTGTCAACCACTAGTATTACTGTTGATCCTCTTGCCTGGACCACTTACTAGTTGTGCCTGTTTCCACTTTGGCTTGGCTACAGTTCATGTTCCTTAGAACATAAATTACATCTTATCATTCCTTGCTTTAAATTATCTAGTGGATTCTCAATCCCCTTAAATTAAAACCTGAACTCTGTAGAACAACCTAGAACATCCTCCGTAGCCTATCTGCCTGTTTG
>NW_007843102.1:0-701 GCF_000696425.1 Galeopterus variegatus
TATTCTGTAAGTGCTCTGAGACAAAGATTTTCTACAGCTAAGGACTGCTTTTGTCTTTTTTTAAAAAAACCCCATGTGGCTCCAAGTTTGGCACAAAAATGCGTCCTGTGGCCATGACTTTCTTACCTTTCCGGTTTTCTTATATGTATGTAATTCATGTAAATGTTTGGAAGAAAGCAAAGTGAAATCAAATGACTTTATTTAGTTTGGAATATCTCTCTGTGATTTGAAATTACTAATTTTTCTTGTTTCTTTTTTTAGTAATTTTATGCGCCAGGAGTGTTTGGATTCCAGATTTGTATTTGACAGACCACTTCCTGTGTCTCGTCTTGTATCTCTAATTGGAAGCAGTATCCTTTTTGTGTTAGCATTTATGGATGTGAACTTTAAAGGGTTTTGATACTTAATCTTTGTGTTAGTTATTAGGAATATGATAATACATAACATAGGTAACATTGTGAAAACTTTAAAATAAGGAATTGGGTTGCTCTTTTATGAGCTCTTATAATCAATTGATATTTTCCAGACTTAGGTAAGCCTAATATCAGGAAAACTATTCGAGCATCATTTTTAGAGGGGATTTAAGGTTTCTTATTGGTTCTAGATGTCCCAAAAAGTCCTAGACCCCTTATATTCAAAATAAATGAGGTTTGGGCCGGCCCGGTGGCGCACTGGATAGTGCGCCGCTTGGGAAGCGTGGC
>NW_007843103.1:0-701 GCF_000696425.1 Galeopterus variegatus
GGGCAACCACCTCATCTCTGTTGTGAGGCTTCTGTGGTCTGGGCCACCCCGAGTCCCTAATAGTATGAATGCAACTTGCTAGCTCCACCCTTCCTGGAGAGGGGCCTCGGGGTCTAGAGAAAAAGCCCTTTCTCCGGGTGTCTGTAGGTTGGTGCTACGCAGCCAGCCAAGGGGAGATGGGGTGGTGGGGGATTGGTTATGGCCGTCCCACATTCCATACAAGGTCTAGTTTCCAACGCAACCGTCAAGACCCAAATGGGATTTTATTGTTAAAAAGGGGGGGAAAAGCCACTGCCAAGTATCAAAACCAGGTTCCCTCCCCCACCCCCAGCTATAATATGTGAAATGCCTGTTGAGCCCTTCCCCAGCCATCCAGGGTGCTCTTGCCCCTGGTGTGGGCCCAGGAGCCCCATCTCACTAACAGCTCCTCTCCCCCAGTTCCAAGGCTGAGACTGGCCACAGATCTGCATGGGGCTTTGGCAACAGCATCTGTCCAGGGCTGGGATGCCACGGACCCGGCCATCCCAGCCACGCCTCCTGGCCTCACCTCCCTTCCCCGGTGGCACTGAAAGCATGGAAGGGTTGGGCCAACAACCCCATAGTTCCTGGGTCTCGGGAGGCCCAGCCTTCTGAGATCCCGAACCCCAGCTCCCAGGTCACCCCCACATGCCCAGCCTTGATCTCCCATTCCCTGCTACACC
>NW_007843104.1:0-701 GCF_000696425.1 Galeopterus variegatus
CCCACGAAGCATGGGCTTCCAGCTTTGGTAGCGGATGCTCGCCCGTGTTTCTTTCCCTTCAGGGGCGACGTCTGGAGGTCGTGTTCAGGCTCCTACAGGAACCAGTGTGGACTCGCAGAGATCGTGCTGCTGGCATGGAATCCAAGCAGGCGGCGTTAGTTTGTGTCAAAATCCACAGCTGCCCCGCACCTAACTCGGTGGGACTCCCAGATGCTAACAACTCACCCCGGTGCATGTGAAGGGGCGAACTCTCTCCACACCCTTCCTCTTGTCCCCTCGAGTGGCTCAGTCACAGATTCTGCTACCCCACAGCAGGGTCCAGCAGAGCTTCTCACCCCCTCCCTGCCTACACCTGGTCACTGGAGCAGCTTCATAGGTGTCACTGTGGGACACAGAGCCACCCATCACAGCGATCGGGACCACTGTCAACCCCGCCCTGGCCGTGCCCCCCTTGTCCATGCCGCCACGTCAGAGCTTACCGTTTGTGTCTCCCTCCCCTGCCCAGCCTCCTGGGAAGAGGAGGACAGCGGGATTCCTTCTGCGGCACTGGGTTGCTGACACGTGCGCTGCAGGCACGGGTCTCAGCGTGCGCCTCTCCCCCGAGTTCCGTCCCCAGTTCCCACTGTACTGGTTCAGCGTCCCGGCCATCCTGACGGGCTGGATGGACAGAGTGCTGTGCCAGGGCTTTGCCTTCGACGTTC
>NW_007843105.1:0-701 GCF_000696425.1 Galeopterus variegatus
AAAAAAAATCAGCAAATTAACCCCCTTGTCACCTAGAATTTAGGGAAACAGGTGCCTTTTTACATTACTGGTATATTATTCTCTATAAGTCTTGAATCAACTAACAATGTGATAAGCTATAAGAATTCTTTCCACTTGGGGACAATACACCATGGTAGTAAGAACAAATAAAGTAAACTTCAATAACAATAATACAGACATCTGAGGATACCACAGAGCCCCGTAAGTGTGCAGCTGTGCTAATACACGAGACCGGAAATGACCCACGGGAAGACACAAAACAGATGAACATGCTAATTGCAACTTTATTTAAAAAAAATCAGAAGTGACATTGGGCAACTTCACAAATTCATTAAAAAAAAAAATTGAAGTAATGACACTGATTTTCTTTCATTGCCCATGTTGGCCTGAAGACCTGTGCGGGGAAGTTCCAAGATTTTCGAGCGGTAGCACGAGGCAGCGGCTCCCTGACCTGCCCAACGACTGGCTGAGTCACACTTGAGGAAATATTAAAGTGGATTCCCAGGCTCCCCGCAACACCGACCTCTTGAGGAGAGTATTATAATAGAATCTCAAACACCAGCAGTTACAAGACACACACCTTTATTTTGTGAACTCTTAAGAAAAATGCCAATTAGATCTATGAAAATGCTTTTTTGAATTTTTATAATTATTGAAAGAGCATTTAAGACTTCTTTAGA
>NW_007843106.1:0-701 GCF_000696425.1 Galeopterus variegatus
TTTAAGGTAGGCTAGGCTAAGCTGTGATGTTTGGTAAGTTAGGTGTATTAAATGCATTTTCAACTTAAAACAGGTTTGTTAGGATGTAACCTCACTGTAAGTCTAGGAGCATCTGTATTTAGGTCTGCTGGTTGCAAACTATTTTCGTTTTTATTTGTCTGAAAATGTCACCTTTGTAGTTGTTTTGCTTCTAGTAGTCTAGTATGATGAAAGAAACAAATGCCAACCCAGAACTCTACACCCAGCAAAAATATCCAACAAGAATGAAGACAAAATAAAAACATGACCATTCCACTGAACTCTTAGTTCTTTCCACCCTAAACCTGTTCTTCCCTAGCAATCCCAAAAACTTGTGTGGGGATCACAAAAATATAGGTGTTATCTAAGCTTCACTTTCTTTTTCCTTCATCTCATATCCGGTTCTTTGTTAAATCTTGTAAGCTCAGTTTCAATCCAACCACTCTTACTTCCTCCACTTCTACTACCTTAGCTCAAACCATCATCATCTCTACCCAAACTGTAGCAATAGCCTCCTAACTGGTCTCTCTGCTTCCTCTGTTACCACCCACATTCTGTGCGTTTGATGCAACATTTTTTTTTTATAATGCAAAGGAGATATTGTTATTTCCTTTCTCAAACACTCCAATGTCTTCTCACTACATTTAGAACAAAATGCAAGCTCTGTTCTAAGTGCACATGAT
>NW_007843107.1:0-701 GCF_000696425.1 Galeopterus variegatus
TGCTCCTGCCGCGGGTTGGGATCCTATATAGGGATGACCAGTGCACTCACAGCGCTCACTGGCTGAGCGCGGTACGACTGGTCTCAAAAAGGACACATACACACACACAAAAAAGGATAACAAATATGAACTTAAGTGAAGATAGGTGGTTATAATAAAAAAGACAGTAAGAAGTGTTGATGAAGATGTGGGAAATGGAACACTCTTAACTGGCTGGTGAAAATGTAAAATGTTGCAACTTCTTTGGAAATCACTTTGTCAATTCCTCAAAATGTTAAACATAGGGTTACTGTGTGACCCAGCAGTTCCACTCCTACATACATAGCAAAGAGAATTAAAAACATACATCCAACAAAAACTTGTACATGCATGTTCATAGCAGTATTATTCATAATAGCCAAAAACTAGAAACAACTCAAATGTCTATCAATGAGTGAACAGATAAATGAACGGATAAACAAAATGTGGTATTATCTATACAATGGAATATTATTCTGCCATAAAAAGGAATGAATCTGATAAATGCTACAATATGGGTCAACCTTAAAAACATTACGCTGAGTGAAAGAAGCCAATTACAAAATCCCACATATTGTATGATTCCATTTATATGTAATGTTCAGAATAAGCAAGTCTATAGGAAAAGACAGCAGATTAGAGGTTGCCTAGGGCTGGGGCGGTGGGGGTGGGGGGACTGGGGA
>NW_007843108.1:0-701 GCF_000696425.1 Galeopterus variegatus
ACACACACACACACACACACACACACATATATACACACACCAGAATATTATTCAGCCTTAAAAAGGAAGGAAATTCTGTCACATGCTACAACATGGATGAACCTTGAGGACATTATCCTAAGCGAAGTGAGTCAATCACAAAAAGACAAGTTTTTCACGATTCCATTTATATGATATATAAAGTAATCAAAATTATAGAAACAAAGTAAAATGGTGGTTGCCAGGGACTGGGGGGAAAGAGGAAATGGAGAGTTGTTCAATGGGTATAAAATTTCATTCACACTAGATGAAAAAGTTCTAGAGATCTGTTGTACAATAATATGTATATAGTTAACAATACTGTTAAACTGTTAAAATAATATAAATACTTAAAAATTGGTAAGAGGATTACAAAAAAAGAAATGCAAGTGGATTAAGCATTACAAAAACTAAAAAAAAAAAAAAAAAAGTCAAGTTAATTATCATGGAATTCATCCTGGAATGGACATATATTGTCCTTCATATAGACTCTTTTTTATTATGTGTACTTTTACCATCTTTTGTGTAACAAGTGAAAATTACTGATTATTATTATCAGATCCACCACCTATATACTAATGACTGTCAAATTTAGGCCTGATTTCTCTCCCAAGCTCCAGACTCCCCTTGCTGTTACATACTGGAATCACCCCTTGATGTCCTACCGACATCTCACATTTCCC
>NW_007843109.1:0-701 GCF_000696425.1 Galeopterus variegatus
CCATCAAGCTGCAAAATATTTTTCTGCAGACAACAAATAAGGGACTGAACAAACAAAAGGAAATTTTTTTCGTTTGGTGTAGTAGGCTGAATAACAGTACCCCAAAGATGTCTACCCTTTAATCCCCAGAAACTGTGAATATGTTACCTTACATTGCAAAAGGGACTTTGCAGACGTGATTAAGTACCTTGAAATGAGATTATCCTGGATTATCTGAGTAGGCCCACTGTAATCACAGGGGCCCTTACAAGAAGAAAGCAGGAGGGTCAAAATCAAAATAGAAGATGTGATAAGGGAAGCAGAAGTTGGACTGTTGCAACCCTCCTCAAAGAATTCAGGCAGACTCTAGAAGCTGGAAACAGCAAGGAAACAGATTCTCCCCTAGAAACTCCAGAAGGGACTGGTCTGGCAGTGATGACACCTTGATTTTAGCTGCTTCTCCAGAACGGTAAGACAACGAAATTTGTGTGGTGTTAAGACACTAAATTTATGGTAATTTGTTATAGTGGCAATAGGAAACTAATACATTTGGAAAAGGAGGAAAAAATCAAGTTTACGCTTGAGCTGACACTATACATTAGTTGGTCCTGGTCAGAAGCTGAGACCTGGATTCTAATCACAACCTTAGAATCTCATTTCCTTCATCCTTGCGGTTCCCTTGCTCTCAAGTTCTGTTGCTCCAGTAAGCATTTGTTTACCAT
>NW_007843110.1:0-701 GCF_000696425.1 Galeopterus variegatus
GGGGACAAGTAGCAGTAGCCCACAAATTTAAACAAGTTTATGTAAGATGGACACTGGATGAGGAAGGGGGACTGGCTTAATTAGTAGAAGAAGGTGAAGTCTAAATACTTGTAGTGAAAACAACTAAGAGAAGCAAGACTATCCACTCCAGACACTGGAACTGCCTGTTTTAAAGTTGGTCTGCCCCAAGTCTATAAGTTCCTCCTTGAGGGCAAAATAGAATGTCTTTGATGATATAGGAATAAACGAACCAAAGTACTTTTTCTGTATTCTTACTAAGCAACAACACAGAAGACTTCTGTGACCAAATGTGCAGGGGATTTTCCCCACCAGCAAGCAAGCAGTCACTTCTGCAGCAGACACCACCTGGGGGTCTTCTAATTCAATTCAGTTCTAACACTATCAGATCCCACAGGTTGAGGTCTCTGTTCCCAAGACTGCACCTGCTTCAGGTGCCAGTCACAAGTCCAGGCCTCTTGTGATCAACCAGCAATAAATGGGGGTTCCCACAAACTTCTCCTTGGGTTCAATTAATTTGCTAGAGTAGCTCACAGAACTCAGTGGCTCATAGGACACTTACTTACATTTAGTAGTTTATTACAAAGGATATTTTAAAGGATACATATAAACAGCCAGATGAAGAGATACATAGGGTGAGGTCTAGAAGTATCCCCAGTGCAAGGTTTCATGGATTAGGACAT
>NW_007843111.1:0-701 GCF_000696425.1 Galeopterus variegatus
GTGTGGTGGTATGGTGTGGGGGTTCTGGCTTCGGCTGTGACCTTTACAGGTGTTTCTCCTTTGCTATTGCTTTTTTCCCGACCCCCATCTGCAATCCCTTCCCTGACTTCAGGACTTGCAAATAAATAGAAGACACAACCAAAAAATAAACATACGGTAGACCAAATCATCAAAACATATTAAAATGTAATGATGTAAACTCATAAATTAAACAAAAACGATTATTATCTGTATTAAAAAAAAAGTCCACATATATGTAGTCTACAGAAAACTCATTTTATGTGCCGGCCCGGTGGCGCACTGAGTCCACATATATGTAATCTACAGAAAACTCATATTATGGGCCGGCCCGGTGGTGCACTGGAGAGTGTGCCGCTTGTGAGTGTGGCGGCGCTCCCACCGAGGGTTCGGATCCCATGTGGAGACCGGTTCCCGCTCACTGGCTGAGCATGGTGCGGGCGCAACACCGAGGGTTGCGATCCCGTTGCCGGTCCCCGGTACGGGCGCGACACCGAGGGTTGCGATCCCGTTACCAGTCAGTAAAAAAAGACAAAAAGGAAAAAAAAAAAAGAAAGAAAACTCATTTTAAATATGATACATGTAGCTTAAAAGTAAAAGGATAGTAAAAGATAGACCATGAATGCCTTGGATTGAGTGTCCCCCAAAACTTGACCCCTATTATGACAGTGTTAAGAGGGTGG
>NW_007843112.1:0-701 GCF_000696425.1 Galeopterus variegatus
TGGGATTGTCAAGGACAATCTCTAACTTGGTAGTGTGGCCTGCATAACTTACCAGCTCAGAATGGGGTTTAGGGCACAAAACACTTTGAGGTTCCCATGTGAAGTTTTCCAATGAGATTTGTAGAAAGAAGGGGAAAAAAGTGAAGACTAACCAGTCCTCATGTATGACTGTGGGAATGGGTGGCATAGGGTGAGCAAAAACATCACTAGAAAAGAGGAGATCAAAAAAATAAAAAATCAATTAAAAAATACCATGTTATTGGAAGGATTCTCCATAAAGACATCAGAGTCCCTCAGAACAACTGCAGAAATTAATCTAAGCAGGAAGATTGTGAAACAAAGGTCAGAGTCATCAAGGAATGCATGAGATTGTCCAAGAGGTCATCAAGTGTCACCAACTATTAGTAGATGTAAAGCCAAATATTATAAGCCTCAAAAAAGTGACTGTTTTTTTTTTCAGTGAGATGAAGAAAAACATAATTCATTTGATAACCACAGTATATCAGAAAAAACGATGTCACAAAGTTTTAAACAGTCTTACAGAAGAAAATGGATGAGCATGGACATTAAATTATAATTAGCACATAGAATTAAATGATGACCAGATTAATGTTTGTTGAGTCTCAACTGATTTTTGCTCTGGTCAGATAGTCTCTAAAATAAGAAATTGTTATGTGAATGCTAGAAACCAGGGGGAATCT
>NW_007843113.1:0-701 GCF_000696425.1 Galeopterus variegatus
AAACACATAGCTTCATCAACTACATAGAAATTAAAAGATGATTTGAGATACAATCAATTCTACCTTATAATAAAAGGAAGTGAAATGCTTTTCTTAATCCATATTTAGGCCAATAATGAACCTTTTAACATATGGAAAAGTAAGCTTGTTAAGATGGCTAGTGCAACTATAGGTTTCCTTTGGAACTATAAGGAAGAGATGTTGAAGCTGCTAATTTAATCACTATTTTTTAGAAAGTATATTATACCTTATATTATGGGGAATGTAGGTGACTTGGTTAGCAAGTCTGTCATTTATTATTACAATTATTTTAGAAATTGTAATATTTTCTTACCTTTACATTTACATATCCTTGATTTTTATTAATATTAGTAGATAAACAAATAATATTCTTCAGTTATGAGATTTTGTATTGTTCTAAAGAATGAGATGTATCCTCTAAATAGTCCCTAAAGAAATACATTTTAAATCACTAATTCATACCTAGAAAAATTAGTAGTATATTCCAGGGTTTATACGATTATACTTTAAAAATTAGGATGGTAGACTCAAATAAGAAACGTTAAATAGAACCATAATTATACTCTTAGTGATCATTGTAATTAAATTCACTCTGTGTTTCGCTTGTGAATTACTTGACATTGACAAGACACTGACGAAATTTCTGCTGCTCTGAAAGTTTGGGAACAAATTAATTTTTG
>NW_007843114.1:0-701 GCF_000696425.1 Galeopterus variegatus
ACCAAGCTCATAGATCTAAGTTAACTCATCAGACCAAGCTCATCGATCTATGTAAACTCATAGCAAGCTCATCGATCTAAGTAATCTCATCAGACCAAGGGTCATTGATCAAAGTAAACACATCACTCCAATCTCTTCTATCTAAGTTAACTCATCAGACCAAGCTCATCCATCTAGGAAAAATAATAAGACCAAGCTAATAGATCTAGGAAAACTAATCCGACAAAGCTAATCAATCTAGGAAAAATAATCAAACCAAGGTAATCGATCTAGGAAATATAATCAGACCATGTTAAACGATCCAGGGAAACTAATCAGACCCAACTAATCGATCTAGGAAAAATAATCAAACCAAGCAACTCGATCTAGGAAAACTAATCAGACCAAGCTAATCGATGTAGGAAAACTAATCAGACCAAGCTAATCGATCGAGGAAAACTAATAAGACCCAAGTAATCGATGTAGGAAAACTAATCAGACAATGCTAATTGATTAAAGTAAACTCATCAGACCAAGCTCATCGATCTAAGGAAACTCATCAGACCAAGCTCATCAATCTAAGTAAACTCATTAGACCACGATCATCGATCTAAGTTGCCTCATCAGACAAACCTCATCGATCTACGTAAACTCACAAGAGCAAGCTCATCGATCTAAGTAAACTCATCCGACCAAGCTCATCGATCTAAGTAAACTCATCA
>NW_007843115.1:0-701 GCF_000696425.1 Galeopterus variegatus
CCGAGGGTTCGGATCCCACGTACAGACCGGTTCCCACTCACTGGCTGAGCGAGGCACGGGAACAACGCCGAGGGTTGCGATCCCGTTGCCAGTCCTGGTCCGGTATGGGGGCGACACTGAGGGTTGCGATCCGTTGCCGGACACGGAAAAAGACAAAAAAAAAGAATTTGGATATACTTATGTAAGCAACTAGGAGTCATTGACTTTTTTTTTTTCTTTTTTTTTAAAGATGACCAGTAAGGGGATCTCAACCCTTGGCTTGGTGTTGTCAGCACCACGCTCAGCCAGTGAGCAAACCGGCCATCCCTATATAGGATCCGAACCCGTGGCCTTGGTGTTATCAGCACCGCACTCTACCGAGTGAGCCACGGGCTGGCCTGGGTCATTGACATTTTTGTTTGTTTATTTTTGCATGTTGATTATGATGTATTTTTAAAGTTGCCGCTAATTCTGTAGAAGCAATGGTATTTTAGATTTCTTAAAATACTAAATCCAAGAGTTCATTGACAAAGTTTTTGTGCAATGAACATGAAAGTTTAATGTGCCACATCAAAACTGGGTACTAAACTAAGATCTTTAAACTAGTTAAATAACAATTTAGGTAAAAGTTCACAAAACTGAATCAATCTTTATTAATAACAGCTACTATGTTGTTGTTGTTAGTATGCATTCAATGCTTATTAAATGCTAAGCACCATTAA
>NW_007843116.1:0-701 GCF_000696425.1 Galeopterus variegatus
ATTCCAAGATCACCCAGGTAAAATAGGGGGACAACCTGGAATGTCTGTCTCTAGTACCCATGCCCTTGGTATTGGCTGAAATAAGTTCTTTGGGCACAATAGAAGGAATCTTAATTCCCAAATTAATGCCCATTCTGTTTCAAGGGTTGAGGTGAGAACTCTGGGCAACAGACCCACCCACTCAATCACCATAGACTAAACTTGCACAGGCCATAGTGAGGCTGCATCCAGGCCTGTGTGTGGGAGACAAGAAGACACAATCTCATGATTGACATTGGAAACAGTTGTGACCAAAAATGTCTCTGACTCAGCATTCTGCTTGCCAAGGAATGAGTCTGAACCATTTGACCAGTCAACAGATGATATGCTTAAGAAAAAAGCAAGTTTATTCAGGAAGAAGCTTTCTTCTAAGACATTGCTGGGGACTTGAAATCAGCAGAGTGATTCCAGAGAATAAACCAGCCATACAGCCATGTATTATTAAGCACCCAACCCAAACAAGATATTGCCTTGCTTACTTCTTTAAAGTCACAGCAAATCTTAAAAAATTAAAGGAATTTTTAACATAAAGATTTTGTGTGTAGTGCCAAGTTTTTTAATCTAGAAGCCCAGCTTGGGCATTTCAAAGAAAATCAAGGTAATTCATAATTGGTCATTTTGGGAGATTGGGTAAAACTGATATTTTCTAAAAGGAAGACAAA
>NW_007843117.1:0-701 GCF_000696425.1 Galeopterus variegatus
AGGCCGGCTGCTGCGCACGACCTGTGTGTGAATGAACGTTCCACTAGAGCAGGTGACAACGGGTCACAGCCGGGAAAGTCTCCACTGCAACGCAATCAGATGAGCCAGGAGGCTGCGGGCCCGGCCAGCCTGGCGCGACCCCGCACCCGCTCAGTCTGCGGCTCAGCAGGTCCCCAGCGGGTACCCGGCGTGGTCCTCCTGTCGCCCGGCAGCCTGCCGGTCACCCGCCCAAAGGGACTCCGGAACGTTCCTGGGGTGGGGAGTGGGGGGTGTAGAGATCCGGTGCTAGGAGTGCGTGTGCTCTTCCTTCATAAGAAAGATAGGCGGTTTGGTCTTACAATAAAGGCGTGCATACATTTTTTTAAAAGCATCCAACAATAAATGAATCATTTTCATGACATCTACCCTACAAATACATTTATTTCAGTCTTTACCAGATCTCTTAAAATATTTTTGGAATTTATTTAAGCACAGGGCACTAGATCCTCATCACTCCTCACCAGCCATTCCGCTCCTGGAAGGTACCCCTGCAGACCTGCCCAGTGCCTAGTGAGGAGAATATTTATGCTCCGTGAATATTAGATTTCTTCCCTTAGGATCAGGAAGCCCTAAGAACCACTGACCGAGCCCAGTCCTCTACAGAAACTATGATGAAGGGAGGTGAGGAAACTTGATGAACATCACACAGCAGATCAGAGTCC
>NW_007843118.1:0-701 GCF_000696425.1 Galeopterus variegatus
CAATGATGGGACAAACATAGGGTACATATTCCCATTCCAAAAGGGAGAAATAGGCCAAAAGGAAGTTGTAACACATCCCAAACAAGTCTGAAACTCAGCATGGCAGGCATTAAATCTCAAAGCTGGCTAATAATGTACCTTGTCTCCATGTTCAGTGTCCTCTACACTCTGGTGTGGGGGTTGGGTCCCCAAGTCCTAAGGCAGCTCTGCTCCTATGGCTTTCCTGGTCTTGAGCCACACTTCAGATCTCCCAGCTTGGTGTTCCACTCTGGTAGCTCCATGATTCTGGGGTCTCCATGGTAGTCCTGCTCTCATGGTTCCACTAGGAATGGTGGTGATGAGGTTCCTCTGTGACAAATCCAACCCCACATTTCCACTTGGCCTTGCTCTAGTGAAGGCTCAATGTGGTAAATCCACCCCTATGACAAATCTCTTTCTAGGCCCCTGGGCTTTTCCATACATCCATTGAAATCGGAGGGGAGGCTCACAGCTCTGGTGTTCTGTGAGCCTGCAGACCTAACACCATGTGTATGCCGCCAAGGCTTCTGTCTTATATTTTCCAAAGCTATGGGTCCAGCCATACCTGGGACCAATTTGCAATAACCAAAGCAGCTGGGGTGCTGGTGCTGGAAGCAGCTTCCTGAGATGGCCCTGTGCAGCGAGCCCATGGAGGGTGGTGCCTCAGACCTGTTCCCTAAGAC
>NW_007843119.1:0-701 GCF_000696425.1 Galeopterus variegatus
GAAAAGAAAATGTTTACTAAGGACAAGCTGTTTGTTGGTGAATTACAAATTACATTCTGGAATGTCACATTGTTAATTTACTGCTGTTACAAGTTTTATACTGCCTGTTTTTATGTCCTTCTTTGATGATAGAATCAAGTGATTTTTTCTTGTGAAACTTCCTTGTCTTGTCAATAAAAAGGAAGGCTGATTTTGGATGGGGCTTGCTCCCCTGATGGGTGGCAGTCCCTCCGGGCGACTCTCTTGATGGGTGGCAGTCCCCCCAGGCCTCACTGATGGTACTTTGAGTGAATTATTTCTTTCTCTTTTTTCTGTCTTTGTTACACAGAGGAAAGTGTAAGAAACTCACTCAGTCATCGAGTAGGTAGGCCATCTGTGAATGCATAACTTTTGTTGCTTGACAAGAATATAAATGTTCTGAATAGGGAGCTACTATAAGAGATAAAATATGTCATCCCATAGGTAGTATCATGAGTGTTTCTGCTTACAAAATAATGTCGTATCCATGTGAAAGCGTACATTACGAGGCATCCAATTATGGTTATAATTTCCATGATCACTCAGATTAGAAAAGAATGCAGGTTAAGCAAAGGCACAAAGTTAATGTGGACATAAAAAGGATTCTTGATCCCATCCTCATACCATCAACAAATTCAATTTGTAGTGAAAGGTAAAATAAAAGTATTGCATAATAACAGAGA
>NW_007843120.1:0-701 GCF_000696425.1 Galeopterus variegatus
AGTATGTGTGTGAGTGCACCCACACGTATGTAAATAGGTAGATAAATGGAATTTTTCTTTCCAAATTAGATATTTTTAAAGGAGCTGATTCTGAAAAACAAGTCAAAATGTATAAAGTTGAAATGAACTTCTCTATTATATACTGTTTCTGTTGACTCATCAGTCTTGACTTCCTCATCTCTTCGTACATACCCTCAATCTAGTTCCAAACTTACACATGTATATACCAGGTTCCAGGTACCGTGTCCACTTTCAGTTCCTAAACCATACCACACTATCTTTTGCATCGAGAATTTTTGTTTAGAGCATTCTTTCTACCTACAACCTATGTGTCCCATGGGTAAGTTCTTATTCCTCATTTTGATCTTCATTTTGGGTAATAGGCTCTGGAAAAGTCTTCCATAAACCAATAATTTAAGCTAAGAAATTCTTAGGTGTGTGTCCACAGTATCTCACAGCACTGGGTACTCTGTTGTCATAACACCTGTAACATTGCCTTGTGATCGTCCACATTTACCAATATACTACACCCCCGAGGGCTTACCTTGTCTGTCTTGCCTGCTGTTTCATTCTAGTGCCTAGTACAGTCCTTGACATATGGAATAATTTTTAAAAATACACCAAGGCCAAAATCAGAGAGTCAAAGAATCTTAGAGAGTCCTAATAAAAATCATACAGATGATCTAATGATAAACTGGCCT
>NW_007843121.1:0-701 GCF_000696425.1 Galeopterus variegatus
CATCAGATTTTAAAGACACTACAAAAAACTACCCCATGTAAAATATCTCATTAATAATTTTTATATCGAATGCATGTTTAAATAGCAATCTTTTGGATCTATTGAGTTAAAATAAAATACTAAAACTAACTTCACCTCATTCTTTTTACTGTTTTTAATGTGGCTACTAGAAAACTTAAAATTACATACGTGGCTCGGTTTCTATTTCTATAGGACAGTGCTGACCTATAAAGAGAGCTGGGACTTCATCAAGCTTATAGGATGGAATAAACTAACTGTACCTGTCTCCTAATATTCGTTTGATACGTTCCTGAATAAGGGGCAAAATTTGATCTAATGTTTGTTTTCATTTAACCTGGTGAGTCCTTATCCATTTTAAACCTTTGTGGCTACTGTTACTGGCCAGAAAGGACCTAAAAGTTGTATACGACCAAAGAATTTAGATACAACTATGAAGTTGTAGAAGCACTAAGCAGTAGTGATGACTACTACTATCGATCATGAAGACAATAATACTGAAAATACTACACTGAGTATTTATTTTGTGCCATCTGGTTTTAAAATCATTATGTATATTCACTTTATACTTGTTAGGCAATCATGTTCTCCCCGAGGACAGTGTAAGATGGCAGCAGAACGGCCAAAATGGCTGCAGAAAAGTTTCAAGGCCCCTAGAACAGCACATTTTCCAAGAACAAAGA
>NW_007843122.1:0-701 GCF_000696425.1 Galeopterus variegatus
AAATGAATAACCTCACTGCCTCAGCTATAGCCAAATTGCCCTGGAGATGACATATTCTGGACTTTTAAGTTTTATGTTTATCTACTGCACATATTTAATCATCAAACCCCATGATGTGCCATTTGAGAATGGGCAGCTAAGAAAAACGAGGACATTATTTTGAAAGGTTGAACCTATAAGAGCCAGCAGTTTCCAGCTCTGCCCAACATCAAAATCACAAAGACTTTAATCCTAATGATATGGACAGTTATATATATGAAGGCACAAAGCTTGGAAAAGATAGTTGAAGACTCTTTTACCATTAGCTCTGTTTCAAAGTTGAAAAGGATGTGTAAATAATGATAAAGTATACACATAGACAGGATTCCCATCTCGGTCATTAAAGTTTATACTCAGATAAGCATGGAGACAGAAGACCTTCAGCATGTTCATCCTTCAGAGTCTGGTCAGTAAGACTCAATCCCCACAAAAGCAATCTGGGCTCTGTTTTGTTGGTTTTGTTGTTTGAGAAAACACAAGGGATTAGGAAGAGAAGTATAAGAAATAAGCCAGAAATTTCTCTAGCGGTTCATAACACGTGAACATTCACAGCAAATTAGATGTATTATTGGAGCGCAGGGACACTTATTCTGCACACCATGGCTCTCCAAAGCCACACTCCTCTTCTGGGCCCAGGAGCACATAGTATTTCCTCCTCACAC
>NW_007843123.1:0-701 GCF_000696425.1 Galeopterus variegatus
GTTTCTTTACTGTTCCTGGTTTTAGCCTCGACGTTACCCACAGGAAGTTGAAGCCCCTTTCTAAACAGGCTGAACCCCCACATGTGGAGTCCTCTTACAAACGCCATCTAAGGAAAAAGCATTCAGGAGACTCACTGAAAACCCAAACAAGTGACCAGGCTGTAGCAAAAGCCTAGCCACTCCCTCTGTTGCCACACTGCCCCAGGGCGAGGGCTTGGAGAAAAGACTCCAGGTCCACCACGACCTGGCTTCTACCAGATCCTCCACTGAGAGCACATTAGGCTCTTGCCCTTCTGGCTGCAGCTCTCTCCCCACTCTTTCTCAGTGGTGAGGGGACTCCACTGGTCTGGCGTGTAGTGGCTTTCACGTTCCCACCTCCTCACCTCCATTCACTGCCATGGAGCCTCTCACAGAAACAGGCCCAGGGACAAGCCAGTGAGTCAATCCCCACCCTCCAGGGTCTCCTAACCTGGTGTCAGGAGACAACTGTATCTGACCAGCCGCAGTGCCAGGAAGGAGGGAAGGAAGCCAATGTCATCCCGGGCCCACTACCAGCCAGGCACTTTCACCTGCATTAACCTAAGGAATCCTCTCAACAAGTCTGTGGGGTGCTATGGTCTTTTTTCTCTTCCTTTTTTTACTTCTATAAGCAGGGGACTTTAAAAGAAAAAAAAAGTAATTCTAGAATTTGCCCATCTCCC
>NW_007843124.1:0-701 GCF_000696425.1 Galeopterus variegatus
GCCATAATAATCATATACATTGTATATTGACAAAATAAAAATTAAAAAAAAAAAGAAAAATGGGTGTTACGGGCCAGCCCCATGGCGCACTCGAGAGAGTGCAGTGCTGGGAGCGCAGCGGCGCTTCCGCCACGGGCTCGGATCCTATATAGGACTGGCTGGTGCGCTCACCAGCTGAGCGCCGTGCGGGTGACACCAAGCCAAGGGTTGCGATCCCCTTACTGGTCAGGAAAAAGACAAAAAAAAAAAAAATGGGGGTTACGAGAATTCCTTAAAAGGGGCAATATGTGTGCTTGGTTATTGATTAGATATGGGGAGTGATCGACAGGACTAGTCATGGATCACTCAGTGTTCTCTGGGTTACTTTTTAGATGGTGGCTGCCAACATCATAAACCCAAGGGCAAGCAGGGTTCGAGGGCAAAGAGGACAAGTTGTGTTTTGAATATGTTAAGTTTGGGGTTCTTATGAGATGCCAAGATAGAGATGTTTAGTAGATAGCTAGATGGGTATCTGAAATTCAGGAGGATATCTGAGTTGCAGAAATAGATTTAGGAGTAGTTAGTATATATGGGTGGCAGCTGCAATCCTGAGAATTCACGAGATTAACAAGTAATCTGTGCCTTAGCGTCTTCAACTTCTGGATTTCCAAAATACCTTCCTCTTTGTATATCTTCAGAGTTAATATATCTTAATTTTAGAT
>NW_007843125.1:0-701 GCF_000696425.1 Galeopterus variegatus
ATCACCTTTTTAAGGTGCACCTTTCAAATACCATGATTGGATTTCCCAACCTCTTAACACTGTTACAATGGGGGTCAAGTCTCTTACACATGAACTTTTGGGGGACACATTCAATACATAGCAGCATACTTCAAGATTTCTCTTCCCACAAGATTCCTGTACCCTGATTATTCACTCAAACATTAATCTAGGTACCGCTGTGACAGAGTCTTGCTGATAAATTTGACCTGTTATTGCTAGCTTCAAAGAAAGCCACAGGTCAAAGATGGGAATGACCCTGGAATTTGAGAACAGCTAGCAAAGAAATGAGATCTCAGTTCTACAAATGCATTCTCCCACACCACCTCCATGATTTTGGAACCGATTCTCTCTTCAAGCTTCCAGAAAGGGAGGCAGCCCTGACTATCCTTTTATTTAGTACTTGTGAGATGCAAAGGAGAGAACTAGCTGAGCTGCTCTATGGTAAGAGCTCCCATCCATGGGAACTGTGACATAATGAATGAATGTTCTTCAAGGTGCTGAATTTGTACTGATTTGTTACAACAGCATAGAAGATAAATATCCCATCTCTCAGGCATCCCTGACAACACTGAATGAAAGTGCATTCAAATATTAGCTCTGTGCACTGAGAAAGAAGGTACAGATAATATATGTAAACCATCAAGGTCCTGGTCATGGAGTTTCCCATGCAATGAGATGTA
>NW_007843126.1:0-701 GCF_000696425.1 Galeopterus variegatus
ATTTTTAAAAGTTATTTATTCCTTTATTTTAAAATAACAATAATCAACTCATTATATGTAAGAGAAAAAACTTTTTTTCATGAAAAATAACTACATTTCTCAAAACAGAATGAGCAGTTTATTGAGAAGAGCAACGTTGTTTTACATTTTGCAAATCTCTTTAATGTCTGAGTTGATAAAAGGCACCTGGATTTCATATGTATTTCTGCATTTAATCTTCTGTGATATGTTGTTTTGCTTGATGTGTATAGAGAAAATTTGGCTTCACACACATATGCAGCTGGAAAAGGGAAGACTATTTTAATAGCCTTTTTATTTCATTGTGGATATTCTTCCACCCCAAAACTCAAAGGTCAAAATTAATAAAATTAGTAGTTCTGCTGTTTCAACAGGTAACAACTGTCTCACAATTCTTAAGTGAAATTGACTTTCCCCCTGAACACGCATGGGAGTGAAGCATACAGTGACTGCTGGTACAGTCCGATGCCGCTGCCAGGTGCACGTAAGGCACCTGCAATTCACCCACCGTTGCTCTTGTGCCGTTAGTGCAAAAGTCAGCAAAGGAGAGAAGGCCGATCACATCTCGGCATTGTCATGAAAATATAATAATGACTTGCGGACCCTCTGAAAGTGTGGCCTCGCGGACTTCTGGGACCCTGCAGCCCACACTTTGAAAACTGCTCATCTGAGCCATGTCTTTC
>NW_007843127.1:0-701 GCF_000696425.1 Galeopterus variegatus
CTGTATAGCAGAAAACTGATAGGGGCATAATTGCCAGCAGAAAGGGCAAAAAAACCCAACCAACCAACCAAACAAAAAGCCAGGGAGGGTACAATATATAAAATACAAAATAGCACATAGAAGGGGAATAAATTAGCCTTCCAAAATCTATCCTTGGACAGAAACCTCTGAAAATAATAGGTCAGGGCGGGACTGATTACTTGATTGTGACTGTCTACAGGTTGTCTTTCCCTAAACTAAGCTCTGTGGGGCCTCTGCCATCAGGATCTTTTTCATAAACAATTTCTATGGATTTCTTCATGGGAAGACCGGACCTAGCCTCTGTGAATATGGAAATGAAGATGTCAATATGTTCATGGCCTTGTTGAGGAGTCAAATACACACAAATACGTATGGTTGAGTATATGAGATGCTCCTCTGGAGGACTGAATGAGGTGCTCCAGGAATACTGACGGCCAATCTGCCTGGCAGGTTCCCCACCCCCACCCCCAGAGGTCCTCACAGAGAATTCACAGCATTTTTTGAGTCATAGAGGGTTGGTAGAAAATATATTTTTAATTGCAACTATTTGTAAGTAAGTTATAGGAAAAAAAGGAGATGCATGGAGATCAGCTTGAACCACTTTATGAAGGGCCTTCCTTGTATAAAAGGCTAGAAGATTTGAATGGATATTTTGTTGTTGACAATTGATGGTGAACAAA
>NW_007843128.1:0-701 GCF_000696425.1 Galeopterus variegatus
TCTGGGGGTCATACTAGGAAACAGTGAATGAGTAAATTGGGCTGTAACAAAGCATGCATATAGAGAGGCAGCAGGAGATATTGTCAGCAGAGAGGTAGGCTGGGGCCATGTCAGAGAGCACATGGAACGTCAAACTTCCTGTGACCGTCAACCACCTTTTTGACCTCAGCTCTCTGATGTTATCAGGTTTGGGATTCAGAGTAGTCGTCACATACCCCAAGCCTGGTAAAGTTTGATGCATTGAGATTTATAGCTTTTAAAGGTGTTTTTTTGTTTGTTTTTTGTTTGTTTTTTAATTAAAAGATAAAAATAACAAAAAGTATTCCATCTTTGGAAATAGTATGTGTAATGTGTCTCATCTAACCTTGGAATGAAGTATTCTGATAGCTTCCTGTGGCCCAAAATGTCTTCTTTCCCTGAAGAAATACTGATTGGATCGTTTGAAGACAGGCATGCTGATTTCCATGTGGGATCGTAACAGCAGCAAGGTCCCTAAGAAAATAAGAATAATATAAGCATTTTAACTTCATAAGCCAGTCTGAAAATGTTCAGCTCATAGAAGTGCTTAAATCCATTCATGAACTTAGAGCTAGTTTGAACTAGAGCAAGAGCTAGTTTGAGCTAAAGTAGAAGAACTAGTACAACACAATATCTAATATCACCAACTCAAGTACCAGGGAGAAAAGGGCAAAAATAAGACT
>NW_007843129.1:0-701 GCF_000696425.1 Galeopterus variegatus
CACTGCTATTAACTTGTGTATCAGTTAGCTTTTGCTACCTAACAAATCACCCCCAAACTGTAGCTTTAGACAGCAGGCATTTCTTATCTTTTCTGAGTGCTGGTGGGTTGGCCGGGCAGTTCTGAACAGTTTGTCTGGGATGGTTTGGTGGATGGTTGTGATCAGCAGGTGGCTCATCTGAAGCTCTGTGCCCTATGATCACTTCCCTTACTTGATGGTTGATGACATCTGCCGGGGCAATAAAGGTGACTTGTTCATATGTCTCTCATTATCCACCAGATTAGCCTGGGCTCCTCGTGGTGGTCACAGGATTTACCAGAGCAGCAAAACAGGGCAAGCCACAAAATAAAAGAAATGTTCAAGCCTCTGCTTATGTCACGTTTACTATTGTCAAATTGGCCAACACAAATTACACGGGCAAACTCAGAGTTTGGGAGGGGATTAACCAAGGAAAACTATTGCTGCCTTTTGTAAATAGTATACTACATCTAGGTATCTCCAGCCATTCCTGCTATTCTACTGGGATAGCTGCCACCACACTGCAACTCAATTGACAGTCTCAATAATCAATCCATATGAATTTTCAGCAATAGCTTATGTGCACCATCTGCAACTTGCCAAGTCTGATAACCTTGCCACGCCTCCATAACACAAGGTGATCGCTACACATATATAAAAATTCCACACACTGTAGTCCTTCA
>NW_007843130.1:0-701 GCF_000696425.1 Galeopterus variegatus
ACTATTCATGATATTCCCAAACTAGAAACAGCTCAAATGTCCATCACTAGTAGGATGGATAAATACATGCTGGTATATTCATACAATAGAATACTATTCAGCCATGAGAATGAATGAACTACAAGTATATGCAATAATATGGATGAACCTTACAATGTTGAAAGATACCAGACACAAAATATCACATGCTGTCTGATTGCATCAAAAACAGCCAAAACTAATCTATGATGTTACAATTTAAGATGGGAGAAAAGGGCAGTGACTGGAACCAGGAATGGAGTAGATCTTGAAGTGAAAACTACAACTACAGTCCTCCCCTTAGTTGCCCAAATTTGGCAAAAGACGTAAATCTACATATTCAATAAGATGAAAGGACTCCAAACAGAATAAACCCAAAGAAATCCATGACAAGACACATTATGGTCAGGTTTCTGTAAATTAAAGACAAAGAAAAAAATCTTGAAAACAAGAAGAGAGAAGCAACATGGCCTATAGGAGAAAAACAATTCAAATGAAAGCAGATTTCTCCCCAGATACCACAGAAGCCGGAAGGGGAAGTGGCACAACACTTTTCAAGTGTAGAAAGAAAAGAACTTTCAACTCAGAATTCTATATCCAGTAAAAATTTTCTTCAGGGGCTGGCCCGGTGGTGCACTGCTACAGTGCGCCTCTTGGGAGCGCGGCGGCGCTCCCGCCGAGGG
>NW_007843131.1:0-701 GCF_000696425.1 Galeopterus variegatus
TGATGGGTATAAGGTCTGTGTCTAGATCCATTTTTGTGCATGTGGATGTCCAGTTATTCCAGCACCATTTATTAAAAAGACTGGTTTTGCTCCATTGTATTTCCTTTGCTCCTTTGTCAAAGATCAGTTGACTGTATTTACATGGATCTATTTCTGAGCTCTCTGTTCTGTTCCATTGATCTATTCATCTGCTCTTTTCCAAATACCACACTGTCTTGACTTCTGTAGCTTTATAGTAAGTCTTGAGGCCAAGTAGTGTCAGTCTTCCAACTTTGCTCTTCTCCTTTAATATCCTGTTGGCTATTCTGAGTCTTTTGCCTTTCTATATCAACTTTAGAATCAGTTTGTTGATATCTGCAAAACAACTTGTTGAGACTTTGATTGGGATTGCACTGAATCTACAGATCAAGTTTGGAAGAACTGGTATCTTGACAACACTGAGTCTTTCTATCCAGAGATGTGGAACGTCTTTCTATTTAGTTCTTCTTTGATGTCTTTCATCAGACTTTTGCAGTTTTCCTCATAGAGATCTTTTTCATATTTTGTTATATTGATAGCTAAGGTATTTTGTTTTGGGGGCTGCTAACATAAATGGTATTATGTTTTCAATTTCAAATCCCACTTGTTTATTGCTGGTACATAGAGAAGAGATTGTCTGTTGTATATTAACCTTGTATCCTGCAACCTTGCTATAATTGTTC
>NW_007843132.1:0-701 GCF_000696425.1 Galeopterus variegatus
ACACCTAGTGTGCGAGGACTTCTCTCAGGGAGGCGGAGGACTTTGGAAAAGATTTGTGCAAGCTCTCATGAAACAGGTCTAAAAAATAATGACAATGTAGCTACCCCATCTACCTGAAGTACAATTTTCTTTGGGAAAAAATTGGATGTAATAAAAATAACTAAATGTGGTTGAAGAAACAAAAACATTTATGCTTCTGTGTGTGCGAGATTTGCCAGTAGGGACAAAAATGAAACAAACTGCAGAAAACGTAGTTACTGTTACAAAATTAGTTCATGTTTCAAGGGGGTAGGTGTGAAATACTTCAAAATAGGATAGGAGAGAGGAAGCCCAGTGGAATTGTGAGTGATAGCATGACAGCGGGATGTTTTCTGTCTGTCCTGCACAGTTAGAGGTCACGTAGTTTTAGGATGAACTCTGCTGGAGTGACAGCGTCCCAAACGTGCTTGTGTTACACGGATAGCTCTTTCCTTGCTTGGAATAGATTAAGAGCTTTAACACAGGAAATATATTAAGAGCCTCAAAGATCAACTTCAATTTCATACTTGTTTGTCCATGTGATGCTGTTGACCGAGGTGGAGAAAAAAGTAACCAGAACTTTGTTCTTTAGTCTTTAAATGCCCATGACCTTGTTTTTGGAAAAAAAAATTGTATTTGCTCAATTTAAAAGAGTAAAAGAAAAGAAGAAAGGACGAAATACA
>NW_007843133.1:0-701 GCF_000696425.1 Galeopterus variegatus
GGCTCCCTGCAGGACAAAGGGCAGGCTTGCCTACTGCTTGCTATAAAAGCAGGAGATACTCTACGCTCAGTGTTCCTCAGCTATAATGAAAACTACATGTGTAGCATTCATCTTAGCTATATTGCATTGCTCCTGTGGAACCTGGGGAAAAGGAGGCAGTGCAAATATGCTTACGTTCATGCTACTTGCTGAGCCATGAATAATAATGTCTTTATTCTGACCCAGGAGTTTCATGTCCTCTGTCAGCACCCAAGAAACAGTAATAGATTAACTTATTATCTTCTAGGTAAGATAAAGTCAAACTCTAGACCAGGCAATCAAGACAATTCTTTTAATGTACATGTGCGAAAACTCTATCCTTTGTGGATCCGTCTATATTGTCTTTTTTTTTTTTTCTTGGTCCTGATTTTTGGTGTGTCTGTTAATTTTTTATTAAAAAAAAGTCAGACACTATCTATTAAGAATGGTAAAGGCTCTAGAGCAGGTTATCTTCCCTCAGGAAAGATTCATTCTATATTCTGGCAGACAGTCTGTGTTGAAGCAGACCTCCTTAATCCAACCAGATGCTAAGTTGATTTGAGGCAAGATTGCAGTTTTTGTAAGTTTCTATCTCTGGTTTATCTCTAATCTTAGGGTCCGGCTTTCCATGGGTCCCACGTGGGAGGCTGCAATGCTTATTCTTTACCAGAATCTCTCCTCCT
>NW_007843134.1:0-701 GCF_000696425.1 Galeopterus variegatus
TAATTTCAAACATCAAATGGTATTTTATTTCTTATTCATATTCAGGAAGACGTACTGGCCAAAGACGAACATTCTAAGAAGGATTTTGATTAATTAGAACAAAAGGAAATGAGAGAATGATGAAGGTAAAATCTGGAGACTAGTTTGGATTAGGGGATCTGTAAAACTAAAGAAGTCGTTTACTTTAAAATTTACCTTTATGTCTCTGCAGATTCTTGACTATATAACATTATATTTCACTTAGGTAATAGCCTCATGTATTATCAATTATAAAATTTCTTATTCAAAATTGCTAAGCAAAGTAAAGATTTCAAAATTTACACACTGTATACCAGGAGATATGGAGTAAGGATTGCGAAAGTAGGATTTTCAGTTTCCCGTTAATGTTTTCATTAAATTTACTTCCTTTTTTTTCTTGCTTTTACACATTGTGTTTTGTTCATTTAAAAATGACATATATCTGTATGATACTTTGTTTTATAGTGTGCATTTTCGTCTGCTTATCTTTTTTGATTTTTAACATACATGTGATGTTGTATTATTACCCCCAGTTTACCGATTAAGAAACAGTATTAGACTAATTATAAAGGATACTGAGAAAAGTAATATCCTCTACAGTCAAATTAGTTGTGGGAAGGATTATTACTTCAATGGGAGTCAGGAGGGATGTGAGGAAGGTTGGAAAATGAATCATTTAATAA
>NW_007843135.1:0-701 GCF_000696425.1 Galeopterus variegatus
TAGTGCTGTCCTATAGACATATAATGAGTAAAATTAAAAATTTTCAGGAGCCACATTTTTTAAAAAAGTAAAAACAAACAAGTGAATTAATGTTATTAATATATTTTATTTAACTAATATGTAAAAATTAATACAATTTTAACATGTAATCAGTATAAAACTTATTTGTAAGTTGTCGTTTTTTCCCCCTAAACTAAATCTTCAAAATCTGGTGTGTATTTTACACTTACAGCCAATCTCAACTTGGACTAGCCAAGTTCAAGTGTTCAATAGCCACGTGTTACTTGTGGCAACATAGTTATAGGTGCCAGTTTTGGACAGTGGAGTTATAGGGTCTCCTGAGAGCAAATATACAGATATTTTTATGTCTCAAGATGCAGCAATCTTTAGCATGTCTTGCTTGGGGACAGTGGTCACAAATTACTATTCTGTTCTCAAAAGGGCTCATTATGTGTCAGGTTGATAGGAAGTTCAGGATTCAAAGTTGGGGTGGGGGTGTATGTAGGTTTTCCCATAGATCTCCCATAACATCTTTCTAGACTTTGCTCATGGTTTTGGTTTTTTTTTTTTTTCCTTTTTTGTCTTTTTTTTTCGTGACCGGTAACGGGATCGCAACCCTCGGTGTCATGCCCGCACTGCGCTCAGCCAATGAGCAGACCCGTCTCTATATGGGATCCGAACCCTCGGCGGTAGCGCCACCA
>NW_007843136.1:0-701 GCF_000696425.1 Galeopterus variegatus
GGAGCTGTGGGGGAGATTTGAGCAGAGGAGGGTTGTGATCAGACTTAGGGTTTAACAGGATCGTCCTGGTTACTGTGAGAGAAAAGACCCAAGGGGAACTAAAGTGGGAATAGAAATACCAATTGGGAGGCCATTGTAGGCAGGAGACAAAGAGAGCTGCAGGGGAGGGGAGGAGTGGGTGGGCGAGGAGTGGTCCGATTCTGGGTCTATGTCAAAGCAAGAGCCGTAGGATTTCCTGAGGGTTTGGATGCAGGTGACAGAAAGAGAAGAGTCGAGGACGACTCCAAAGCGTTTGACCTTTGTCCTGAGCACCTGGAAGGACGGGGCTGTCCATTTACTGAGATCACACCGAGAGTGAATGTGGAGGTCGGAGGTGGGGACTGAGCCGGAGCATGCCAGCGTTCCAAGGTGGCACAGATGAAGAGGTGCCCAAAAGGGAGCAGCAGGGCGCAGAAGGAAAGCAGGGCAGTGGGGTGTCCTAGGAGCCAAGAGAATAAAATATTGCAAGGAGGGAAGAGAGAGAGACCAGCGGGGTGGGCTGGGAGTGGGGAAGAGAGATGGAGGAAGAGGGAGAGATTAGACAAGTCAAGTGGTGCTACTGGTCACGTTGATGGGGACTAAGAACTGACCCTTGGCTCCGACCACATGGAGACCAGTGTCATCCCCTGTGTCCTCAGGAACCAGGACTCTTGGTGTGGAAG
>NW_007843137.1:0-701 GCF_000696425.1 Galeopterus variegatus
AAAAAAACAAAATATATCAATAAATGTTGCCTTACATTTGTTATATGACAATGTCCAAATGTCAATAGTCAAATGATATAGACCAGGAGGATCTCCTGTTTGTCAGCTGCTCCAGGGGGCTTAGGAGGGAGGACCGATGCTGGGGAGAGGCGACCAAAGGATTAAGTTTCCTAAAGTTGTGTTTTTAAGAGCTTTGGAAAATTCCCTGGGTGAGAAGGCATCTGAAGTATTTGCAAACATTCAGCAGGGGGAGAAATAATATTTCTCAAGACTTTCTCTTCTGGGCATTCTCAACCCAGTGACAAATATTCTGGGAAACTCCAAGACCCACCTGTGATGATTCCCTGCTAAGCCTCACTGCTGGCAGAGCCTTTATAATTGTCACATACCCTACAAACACCTCTGCCCACCCACCCCTTAGTTTCACAGATGAGGAAACAAAAACCCGGAGAGGGGAAGCAACTTGCCCAGGGGCACACAGCAGACCAGCCTCACAGTGAAAACAAGATTTGAAAAGCACTTTATACCCCACAAAGCACTTCCACAAGGGTTCCCCGAGTGTGATATTTCACTAGAAAAAGTTTGGTTTTTTTCCCTCTGTTATACAGAAGAAAGAACACAACATGGGGCTTCCAACTTTTTACTTTTGCTGAGTTAGTTTAGGGAAATGAAAACAAACTATTATTTTCATCTCATAAAAG
>NW_007843138.1:0-701 GCF_000696425.1 Galeopterus variegatus
TAAGCCAACCAGCCAGCCCTAAGAATGCACCTCTTACTAGCATCACATTGGCCATTATGTTTCCACATCTGAATTTTGGAAGAGACACACTCAAACCATAGCAAATATATTGTTCAATATTGGGCTAATGGCATTAACGAGTGGAAAATTACATAAATTGGGGTAAGATAAACCAACAGGATCCCACTGAGAAAGATGTTGCAAGCATCAAGGTAGGAGATACAATGGCCTGAACCCGTGTGGTCCATTGAAGTGTGAGAAGTGGTCACATGTTACGTGTATTCTAAAGAATTTGCTGTCAAACCAAATCAGAAGCTTTTATCTGCACTACTAAAAGTGTAAACTTGTTTGTCTGAGATACAGAATGATGTCAGCATCACCAAAATATATTTAAATGTTCAAATTTTGTATGAGGTTCCAGAATGAAAGTGTTGGAACAACAAAGAAGGTCTGAATTAGAATCTTCAAGTCAAAGTCAGAGAATGGATATTTCCACAAACAAGTTTGGTATCAGTTAGTTTTCACTTCATGCAAATAACAAAATAAATACCATTGTGATTTATAATTAAATGGTAAAAGTACAAAAGTATAAAAAAATTAAAATATCCTTAGGTTTGTTTTCTCTTTCTGAAAGTTCATTGCATTATTGTGGTCTTTTCTTGCTTCCTTCCTTCTTTCCTTCCTCTCTCTCTCTCTCTCTC
>NW_007843139.1:0-701 GCF_000696425.1 Galeopterus variegatus
AAACAGTGCCTGGTGCTCAATAAATGTGTGTTGAATGGGTGTTATAGTTTTAGCTGAGGACCGCTGATAACATTTCTTAAAGAAACTAGTCAATAACTCTATTGGATATGAACAGTATACAAAAAAAAAATGGCAAAAATATAATAAAGGAAAAAACATATTCTGATTTAAATAATTTTTCTCCCCAAAAGTAATGAAGATGAAGACATTTAAATGAAGTCATACTAATTGTCTTAGAACAAATTCACAGTTAGGGAGAATTAATGTAGGGCTGGCCACTCAGCTCAGTTGGTTAAAGCACAGCTTTGTAACACAAGGTGCAGATCCCCAGACCAGTCAGTTGCCAAAAAAAAATAAGTAAATAAATAATAATAATAATAATAATAATAATAATAATAATAATAATAATAATAATGCAGAAGGAAGAAAATAAGGAAGGAAGAGAGACAGAAAGAGAAGAATGGAGAAAAAAAACAAATGACAAGGAAATGAATATTTATTAAGGACTAACTGCTAGCCAATAACATTGATATTAATATGCATTATCTTATTTAATTCTTACAACAAAACCTCATGAATGCAAAGATTTCTTTTTTATGAGTGAAGAAACTGTGATCAAGACAAGTTAAAAACTTCCTAGTGGTGTTTCAAGTAGACTTCTGTTTTATTCTATTTATTTTCCCAAAACATTTAATGAATCA
>NW_007843140.1:0-701 GCF_000696425.1 Galeopterus variegatus
CACTGGTAATTATACAAATAAATATAAATGTAAAAAACATTTTAAAAAATTTTAATCACTTAAAATATATTTGACTGCTTAAGGCAAAAATTATAACAACATATTTAAACTATATGTAATAGTAAAATATATGACTTCAACATCAGAAATGATGGGAGAAAGAATTTGGAAATATTCTGTTGTAAGGTTCTAATGATGTTTATGAACTAGTATATTATTATTTAAAAGTAGGCTGTGATAATGTAAAGATGTATATTATAAACCTTTGAGGACAAACACTAAAAAAGAAAAAAATATTGTTATAACTAATTAGCTAAGGATAAAGATAAATGCAATTACTTTTTTGAATGCTTAATTTAAAAGAAGGTAGAAAAAGAAGCAAATTACAGATGAATTAATAAAAAGCAACTAGCAAGATAATAAATTTAAGTTTAATTATATCAAAAATAATGTTAAATGTAAATTGTGTGATTACCCCACTCAAAAGACGGAGATTTTCAAAACTGGATAATAAAGAAAAACTCAACGACATGTTGTCTACAAGAAACTCACTTTAAGTGTAAGGACAAGGATAAATCTAAAGTAAAAGGATTAAAAATATTGCAACCACTATTTTTTTTAAAGCTGAAGTAATAATATCAATATCAAACAAAATACCACATGTCCTCATTCATAAGTGGGAGGAAAGAGAGAGAGAGAGA
>NW_007843141.1:0-700 GCF_000696425.1 Galeopterus variegatus
TCATGTGAGTTTGTCTGCACCCCCACTGCTCTGCTCACTGCAGTCACAGATGGATCTCAAGACCATTAGGCACTTATGCAAGATCGTGACAGAAAGAAATCCTCAGGGCATGAGGAATTTGGGCTCGATTATGTTGGCCTTTAACATGCCTAGAGCAATGGGACGGGCACCTTGGGACCGGTGGAATTCAAGACGCTCTGGCTCAAGATTCAGAAGTATCTGGTAACTCTCTCTGCCTCTCGGGCATCCTCTAGGCTCTGGTCCCTCTCCTCTGGTCTACCCCTCCCTTACACTCATTCCTGTCCTGTCTTGGACCCTAGTCTGACCAGATGCTTAATCACGGTCAAGGCCACCAAAGCCCGGGCACATTGTTCCAGAAGGAACAAGAGGGTGGTGAGCGATGCTCAGGCCAGTCCTTGCACTGAAAGCCCCGTGCAGAGGGCAAAGAGACCAGCACTGGCCCTCAGCCCACTCTCTTATCTGTGTTCTGAAACCTTCTTGGGAGGAGTCAGTGGGGCCTCTCCTTGCATGAGTACCTGGCCTTCTGAGGAAGCAGTGGGGTGGATGGAGATGGTGGGCAGGGGACACCAGCAGCTGTTTTCTACCTGGGATTTCTCTCCTGCTCTAGGAGATCTATCAGGAAACGGGTTATAACCACTTGGGAACCATAGATGCCCATGAGATGAGGACAGCCCTCAAG
>NW_007843142.1:0-700 GCF_000696425.1 Galeopterus variegatus
AAGTTACAAGTACTGGTTACATATTACAGCATAAGTGCAAAAATGTTTACATGTGGAACGAGTGTCTATGTGCAAAATGAGCAGTGAACTTTTATGTTTTGACTCACTTTACAAATAACTTTGGCTTATACGTAGCAGATGATACACTAATTGGCACATGAAAAATTTTAAGAATTTACATAAACCTTTTGTTTAGTAACAGCACATTGACAACAAATCTCAAGACCTTTCCCCAAGGCTATTAAGCTTTAGAGAGGCTGTTCGAATTGCATGTCATTATTTGCCATTTCTCCCCTTTTGATCAAAAACTTTGTCAGAAGGCCTTGAACATCAATCATTTTGGAGAGGCTCCTAGAGCATTAATCTCACAGTACTGAGAAGGCTTACTCCCAGGAAGTCATGTCCCTCACTGGGGGAAAGAGTTATTAGCATACAGGTGGGCCAAATTTGTCAGCAACATGGGTAGAGTCACGATACCCAGCAACATGCTATTCCTCTGAGTGATGAATCATTTTTAAGTGCTGTGCACTCATCAATTTAGTATGAGCAGTGGATTTAAAGCAAGCCAACATACAAATCAAGGGCAATTATATAGCTAGAAACATAATAGCAATGTTGACAATAATGATAACAATTACTTGTAGTCCAGAGTGGAATAAGGACCTCAATCTGGAAGGTAGCCAGCTAAACAGATCATGTA
>NW_007843143.1:0-700 GCF_000696425.1 Galeopterus variegatus
TCTTAGGAAGGTTTTGTTTTTTTGGTTATAGAGAGTTGAAATTTGGCTCCTTATATTTCTTATGTTTTTCCTGTTTGTTAAGTATTCATTGAGCCCCCAATGTATGCAGTGCTTGGTTCCAAGGTCTGGGCACAGTGTTCTCCCAGGAGCACACAGTCCAGCAGGGGAAACAGACCAGGGCAGCAGTGATTCCAGTTCAGTGGGATGAGGTGGTGGGCTCCAGGGGAGGGAGAACAGGGGAGCACTGCTGCCTCAGCCTGGGTGTGTGTGTGTGTGTGGGGTGGCTCTTGAGCTGAGCCTTGGGAAAGGAGAAGGAGAAAGCCAGGGCACGAGTCAGCTGGAAAAGCATACACAAAGGCTAGAGGGTAGGAGAGATCCTGGGCTTCTGGGGAGCTGCAGGTGATGGCACTTGGGGCGGGCTGTGACATGAGGCTGCAGGAGACTTAGGCATTGCAGTCGGCATAGGTGTTTGCAGATTGCTTGCTATGTTCTGGACACTGTTCTAAGGGCTTTATGTCTCATTTATTCCTTGCAACAGTGCTATGAGGTAGGTACTTTATCACCTTTACCTGCCAGATGAGGAAACAGAGATAGAGAAAGTGACTTGCCTAAGGTCACACAGCTCATATACCTCAGAGCTGGGGTTTGAGCTCTGCTGCTTTCTTTCCAGTGTGGCATAGTGCCCTGGACTAAGATAGTG
>NW_007843144.1:0-700 GCF_000696425.1 Galeopterus variegatus
TTACTCAGCGGAGAACAGAAATTCTCCAGGTAACGCAACTCTGAGGACAGGAGATTCTGCCCGGATAATCAATGAGCTCCTATGAATTGAGCCTCAGAATTCACTCCTGCACTTGGTACAGGAAGAGGGAGAGGCAGGGGAAGGGGAAGGTCCAGGCAGTTTCTTGTTCCCCCAGCTCCCAAATAACCTGAAAGACCAACCGCTGTGGGGACTTGTGTCCTAGCTGATGGGGCTCAGGGCTCTGCAGGGAAACTTGATGCTATCTCAGCAGCTTGTGGCCTCAGCTGAATTTCTTCTTAATAAAACAGAGGGGCTGCCCAGGGCTGGCAGAAGGGCCCACTCCCACCAGATGTAATCCAGACAATAATGAAGAGCCTCAGCTTCAACAGTGGGGAATCAAAGCTGGCCCAGGGACAGTGAGGCCATTTGGTTCTACACTATCAGAAGTCAGTCATCAAGGAAGGAGAGAAAAAAAAAATGGCATTCTGATCCTAAAACAGATTAGTTACAGTAAGACCTAATTTTTTGAAAATGTGTCTGTCCCTGTATTTGTATCAACTGCTCTGAACCCACCCAGCCCCTCTCCTGAAGCCCTGAGTGTAAAAATGCAAACAGGAGCTGCCCTGGTCAGATTATGCTATCACAGGGAACTGGTTTTTGAGGATCTTCAACAGATGCTATGTTATCGCATGCCTTTCGG
>NW_007843145.1:0-700 GCF_000696425.1 Galeopterus variegatus
GCTGGTGGTGTGCCTGGCCTGGAACTAATTTTTTGTCCTTCGCTTCTAACACGGGGGAACTTCCTGTGGGAACCAGTACTGGAACTGTGTGGTTGTTTAAATTGCTACATTGCTGCTGTTTCCCTAAGGAAGCCTTTTTGTGCAGCTCAGGGTTTAATGGCTGACCTTATAGGTACTTCCAGCTCTCCAGAGACCCGGTGGATCTGTGTTCTATAGAATCTCTGATCTGGGCCTAAGTTTTTTCATCAAACTGCACCCCATGCAATTCTGCATCCCCAACCAGTCTCCTCTGAGTGGGTCCTGTGCTAATTGGGGTGCAGGTCAGCTGTCCTTGCTGTACCCCAGTGATCCCCTGGTGAGCCTGTCTCCCCACCACCTGTGCTGCAAACACTTCCCATGGGATGGGCCCTGCGCCAGTCCCTTGTGATGACTCACCGGCCTCTGAATAGCTCCCATTTTTCAGCTGTTCTGGCTCCTTGCTCCTGTGTGGGTCCACGTGAACCCTATTAGTGGTCTTGCTGTCCTGGGGGCCACCGAGGCCCTCTTCTCCCCTGCTGCCTCCAAGTAACGCCATCTGAAGGGCACAGCTACGGCTTCTGCAGGCTCCTGCTCCTTGAGCTCAGCAGCTCCAGCCTTAAAGCAGCCACGGCCCGAAATGCTCAGAGCAGCTTTTTTCTTTTTTTTTTTTTTTTTCCTTTTT
>NW_007843146.1:0-700 GCF_000696425.1 Galeopterus variegatus
CTGAGACTCAAAATTGAATTTTTTGATTAATAGTTAAAGTCTTCTGTGTCATCAATGTACATTTTTTCAATAAGAAGCTACTTAAAAGATGAAATTTTCATGAAACACAAAAAACTTCCACTGTTTTAACATCTCTCCTTTCATCTTCCTGGTTTAAATGCCTTGCTGATTGTAAAGCTCATGGTGACAATTTGTTCTTCCTTATAATAACCTGGCACAATCTTATAGTCTTATTTTAGTTTCTCAGATTAAGGGTACAAACCACGACTGTGTTGAACGGCCCTCCTTTGATTCATTCAGTTATATAAAAATTTTATATCAGCAATACATATAACTAAAAATGAGAACATTCAGGCACTCACCCGAATTTTTTCTCCATAATATTAAATTTTGAAATAATGAGACATTTGAATGATACACATAAGAAATTAGAAATTTGGCATTACGAAATCAAAACATCAAGATGACTGCAGTTTCTCCTGCCTCAGTTCCTAAGATGGCTTATACAATGTCCCCCATCCCACATGACCTTCAGTTTGAATCTGCCATTCCTCCATCAAAAAGTAAGGCCTCATTTACTTCTCCTTGAATCTGGGCTGGCCTATGATTCACTTGTAACTAAAAGAATACAGTGGAAGTGACTCAGTGTGACCTGTAAGGCTTGGTCACAAGAGTCCATGCAGCTTCCACCTGGCTCTCC
>NW_007843147.1:0-700 GCF_000696425.1 Galeopterus variegatus
TCCATGCTTTAGGGTCCACTTGGCAGTGTTTCCCTGAAAATTGCTTCTGACCCATACATCCGAAAACTAATGAAGGTGTTTTATTGTATTGCTGTCCATGCAGTAACCAGTCATTCTTCCTCCCTAATTAACAGGACCTCAGACTGCCCACCCCCAACCCCCCCCCACCACACACACACACACACACACACGCGCACACGCACACACACACACATATGCACACACACACACATAGACTTTCACAAATCCCAGCATCCTCTCTCTCCTGGTTTTCCTCTGATGGGTTCTCAATCAGTTCCCAAATCTCTCATCTCAAGTCTCAGCCAAGTTCTTTTTGTTGCATCATACATGGAATATAACTAGAATCAGGGATCTACTGACTTAAAACAACTCTGTAAATTAAAACTCCAATCAGATTTCAATTTGGGGCCCATTTTGTCATTCAGAAATAGACAAGTGGAGAAGCCTGTCTCAAAGTTAGGAAGCTGTTATAAAATCAATGGCCTTTAAAAATATTACTTCATATCTAGCCTTCTAGTGCATATACATCCAGCTTGCATCTAGCTTTCTAGTGCATATACTTCCAGCTTGAGCATATGGCCTAGATGTAATCTTTTTCTCTTGGCTCTTTTCCATTCGTGGTCCAACTGCACTGTAGAGATTGGAAGGGATTAGGAAATAAACTATCACCTTTTAAAAA
>NW_007843148.1:0-700 GCF_000696425.1 Galeopterus variegatus
ACTAGCGCCCTAACAAGGCTTCTGAGGGGCAGAGACGCAGCATGGACGTGTTCTGAGGAGGGGCCCAGGAGAGGGGGAGATTTGAAGTTTGGGCAGCTTCCGAGGAAGATGTGACCTGGCTGAGAGGCCGGTGTGCTCAAGGTCAGCACAAGGGCATCGAGGTGCCCTCTGCCGGTGAACGTGATGGTGCCTCTCCCCTGCTGAAACTCTTTAACGATCTCCATAGCCCTCAGGAAAATGCCCGGCTACTCATCAAGGTTTCAAAGGTCCCTTCTGATCTGGCCTCCTGGTGTCCTTCTAGCCTCATGTCTTGACACTCTGGATGCTTCTGCCCGACTCTTCCTTGGGCCTAAGTCCTCATTGCCTCCTTCCCTTGTGCTTGCTGTTTGTTCCCTGTGCCTGGCTCACCATCCCCCACTCTGCCTGGTTAATTCCAATGAATCATTCAAATTCAGGTTGGATGTCACTTCCTCCGGGAAGTCTTCCCTGACCACCCCGATACAGAGTCTCCTTCTAGACCCTGCAGCACTCTGTAACTGCATCATCCTGACAGTTCTATCACAGAATTAGACAAGGTTAACAACAAGTAGCACATGTACAGAGTTCAGCAAAGGTTCCAGTCATCTCGGAGGCTTGCATTAAAAAGCTCCAGTTGCCTGCCTGTGTGAGTCAGGGTCAGTCAGGAGAATAGAAACCTCCC
>NW_007843149.1:0-700 GCF_000696425.1 Galeopterus variegatus
TATCAACATGGAAATAAAATGTGAAGACTGTATTTATGTAATATGTTATTACATTTCTATCTGAAAGAAATCTGGCATATGAAAACTCACAAATATGTCATTTATAAGTTAAATATCCCTAGCAGGTAAAATATCTGTTTCTGTTTCTTTGACAAATAATTTTCTTCTTTATTTTATGCTTTAGTTTCAGTGTTTTCTTGTTTTAGCTGATGTTTTCAAAGTTGGTACTAATTGATGATAAAGGAACATTTTAAAACAGCAAGGAAAACACTTTTCTAAAGATGCTTTATAGCTCTCAGTAATCTAATTTGTGGGAAATGGAGACAGGAGTACCACAGAGTGCTTTTCAATAATTTATGGTGGAGATTCATCTCCTAAATTTAGAAACATAATTTGTGACCCAACTGTGCTGTGAATCTATTTGTGTAATTAGACGACTGGCTACATCCCCAACCCAGTAATTCTTCTTGCACTCTCTCCTGGGTGTGCAAGAGATTTTGTGCTTAGATCCAACCTTTGGGAAATGATCAAATAAAAAACATTTTAAAAAAATATCTGATTATTATTGAAACACAGACCTGGCTGGGAGAATCTCTAAGAAGTTTTCCTTCTGAGTTTGGAGGAGAAGAGATAAACACCAATAAAAAATTATTATTCTTTTTATTTAATTTAAGTGCTTTAATCGCACAGAATTTTTTGA
>NW_007843150.1:0-700 GCF_000696425.1 Galeopterus variegatus
ATTAGCTCAGCCAGGGTCTGAAAAAACTAGGAAATCTATCAGCAGACTACTCTTTGGATTATGGTGCTGTCAGTGCTCAACAGCTCCTGGTGAGAAGAAAAGTCAAAGGATATGTGTGCATTATGTCAGCCCACAGGATGCATTGTGTCACTCAGCCTAGGGAGGAACTGGAATTCTCAGAAATGTTCATAGGTGAATAACCAGAAGCACTGACTTTCCCAGGAGGAAAGAAACACACACATACGTGTGTGCAAGGAGAGAGAAAGACACAGAGGGAGGGAGAGGTATATATGTACACAGCGGTTCTGGGGGGAAGGAGCTCTATGGATTAGTCTAAACACATAAAACTGATCACTGTAATCTGAACATCAGTGTCGACGGTGAAAGAAATGACTGCTAACTCTCCAATTTTTTTCAATTACTTGTAAAGAAAAAACTGGCAATTATCTCATGCTCAGTGGAGAGTGTCTAGAGAGGAACAATAGAAACAGCTCCACAAGTGATGAAAACTTGGAGTGGAAAAAAAAAAGCTCATGGCTCCCCATGCACTTCTCTTTCTCACTGCCTGTCCTTAAATGCATAGATACACATATCACCTGTAGGAGGTGGAATGGTGGCCCCCAAAAAGATATGTCCACCTCCAAATGTGAATGTGACCTTATTTGGAAAAAGGGTCTTTTGCAGATGTTATTAAGGATCT
>NW_007843151.1:0-700 GCF_000696425.1 Galeopterus variegatus
AATTTTAATTGAGTTATTAATGTTAATAACTATAATCTTCCAGTTCTAAGTAAATTATCTTATGATTCTGTATGAGAATCTTACAGAATCTCTAATTTATTAAAATTATTAATAAAAACCTGGGAGTTTCATGGTGGTTACTCAAATATGTTTTTTCTAAAATATTATATTAAAGTTGCCATTTTAGAAATCTATGTAAATGCTCTAAGATTCAGATATTATTAGGAGGACTTATTGTAAATTCATTCAAGAATTATTTATTTTGTGCCTGTTGATAAATGTCTCCCGATCCCCTCTCCCTGCTTCGCTTCCCCTCCTCAGCCTGGTAACCTCTATTCTACTCTCTACTTGTATGAAATCAACTTTAGACAGGAAGAATACACTTTAGGGTTCCATTGCACAACAGAGTGATTACAGCTAATAACAATGTTGTGTATATTTCAAGATAGCCTGAAGAGAAGCTTTTGAATGTAGCACCATACAGAAATGATAAATACTTGAGTGATGGATATGGTAATTACCTTGATTTGATCATTACACAACGTGCACATGCATTGAACCATCACACTGTACCCATAAATATATACAATTATCATGTGTCAATTATAAACTAACAGAAGAATTATTTACTAGATTCTCACAATGTGGGAAGCCATATGAACATGCAAAAGTGAATGTAGCAGCGGTTCAAAACCTCTGC
>NW_007843152.1:0-700 GCF_000696425.1 Galeopterus variegatus
TACAAGTATAACAAATTAAATCAAATTAAATAGAATAATGAAAATAATAGACATAAAAGTAGAAATGAATAAAACTAAAAACAGAAAAAAAGAAACTGGGGAAATAAAGAAAACCAAAAACTATTTCTTTGAAAAGATCAATAAAATCAATAAAACTCTGGCAAAATTAATTTTAAAAAAGAGACAAGATGCAAATTGCCAATGTTAGGAATAAAGGTCATTACTGAGATCGTAGGCATGAAAATAACAATAAGGAGATACTAGAAACAACCCTATGCAAGTCAATTCAACAACAGAGACATAATTCTAAACTTAGATGAAAGGCACAAACTACCAAAACTCCTCAACATGAAATATATAATCTAAATATCCTTATGTCTATTAGAAAAATTGAATTCATAGTTAAACTTTCCAGAAAAGAAAAATCCACCCGCGTGGTTACTCTGGAGAATTCTGAAAAATATTTAAGGAAGAAATAATACCAATTCCACATAATTTATTACAAAAAATAAGAAAGAAGGACGTGCTTCTAACTTTATTTTTTAAAATAAAATTTATTGTGCATATTTTAAGTATGCAATATGATGTTGTGAAATACTTGAAGATATAAAATGGTTGTTAGAGTGAAGCAAATTAAGTTATCCACAATCTCACATGGATAGCATATGTGTGTGTCAAGAGCAGCTACAATCCACTTAAT
>NW_007843153.1:0-700 GCF_000696425.1 Galeopterus variegatus
ATGTATACAGTTTCAATAAAGAATATGCAAAACTCACAAAAAAAAAAAAAAAAAAGAAAACTTGGGTTCACACAAAAACCTGCACATAGATATTTATAGCAACTTTATTTATAATTGTTGAAAGCAACCAAAGTTTCCTTCAGTAGGTGAATGGATAAACAAACAGTGGTACATCCATACAATGGAAAGTTATTCATCAATAAAAAGAAATGAGGTATCAAGCCATGAAAAAACATGGAGAAACCTTAAATGTATATTACTAAGCAAAAGATGTCAGTGTGAAAAGGCTATATACTATGTACTTCCACTTATGTGATATGCTGGGAAAGGCAAAATTTTAGAGACTTTGAGACAACAGAAACGTCAGTGGTTGCTTACTGGTGGAGTTGGATAGGGGAAGGGACAAATAGGTGGAGCACAGGAGATTTTTAAGTCAGTGAAACTATTCTATATAATACCGTAACGGTGGGTATGTGACATTATGTGTTTGGCACAACTCATAGAGCTGTAAAACACAAAGAGTAAACACTAATGTAAACTATTGACTTTAGTTAATAAATATTAATGTATTAGTGTTGTTTCATCATTTGTAACAACTGTACCACACCAGTGCAAGACTTTTTAATAATTGGAGAAAAGGAGGAAATGTATGGGAACTCTGAACTTTCCACTCAATATTTCTGTAAACATGAAACCTCTC
>NW_007843154.1:0-700 GCF_000696425.1 Galeopterus variegatus
GGGCCGACCCCGTGGCGCACTCGGGAGAGTGCAGTGCTGGGAGCGCAGCGACACTCCTGCCACGGGTTCGGATCCTATATAGGAATGGGTGGTGTGCTCACTGGCTGAGCGCTGTGCGGGGCGATCCCCTTACCAGTCGCGAAAAAGACAAAAAAAAAATTTTTTTAAATAAAAAAATAAAATCTCACCATAGTGTAGTGGTTATCATGTTCACCTCACACTTACATAAAATAAGGAGATGGTCATTGACCACGATTGGAAATCGAGAAGTAACAGATTTTTTTGAGGGGAAGACATTAAATTTTGGTTCATATGTATTTAGTGTGAAGTGACTATAGGATTCCAAATAAAGATGTCCCAAAAGTTTAGGTGAAAATGTGGGATTGGATGTCAGCTTAGAAGCTAGGTCATTTGAGGAAATGTTTTATTAATTAAAAATACTTTTTCAGTAAAAATATTCTTTAGAAAAATAAATATTCATTTATTACATTTTTGTCTTCATATTTTTAAAAGAAAAGTGTTTACCATTTCTATAAAGACTGTGAATATTCATCATCAAACACTGTAAGGGAAATTACTTATTGAGCATGTGTTGATGATCCAGGTTTTAAGCAAGATTTTTAAAAAATTTGTCAACAGCTCTACACAAAACTGCCACCTTATTTATTAGCATATATTACCTCTGTACAAGTCAGAGAAC
>NW_007843155.1:0-700 GCF_000696425.1 Galeopterus variegatus
AAAAAAAAAAAAAAGTCTAAGAAACAAGGAAGGAAAAAAGGCAATTTTAATCCATTAATGGGTTTTCTTTTTTGGTAACAAGATTTTTTTTTTTCTAGCTAAAGGAATATTATGTTTTTAAAAAACAATGAGCGCTGCCTGATTGTCCTAATGTCACCTGTGGAGAGGACTTCAGTGTTTAATTCTGACACTGCAGGAACCTTGTCATCAGCATATAGAAGGTTTTGATTTGACTCAAATATTTTGCTCAGAATCCTGTTTCTGATGGACTTACATAGCAAAATCTCTTTCAAAGGCAATGAATGCCTACGGTGCCTGCTTGCACAAGAAGTCAGGTTTCTCAATTGGCTTCAGTACTGGTCTCTGAATACAGCCTATGGTAACTAAACCCAACATCTCCAGAGTTGAGATTCCATTTACATGGAATGTCCCAGAGAACATGGCATTATTGATTAAACAAGAGAACATATTCCAGAAATCCACTTTATAACCAGCTGTATCAGAAGTCCACAAATGCATCTGGTTCTGGCCAGGTCACTGAAATGTGGGTCAGGTGTTAAAATCCGCTGTCCTCTGAGGTAAGAATAAAGGTGGAAAATATACTTTTGTATGTAAATTACTGATGGCTAAATTTCAAAGATTTTCTCTTATTCTGAAATATGACCTTCCTACTTTTCTGTTGTTTAAATTCTTTCTTTTA
>NW_007843156.1:0-700 GCF_000696425.1 Galeopterus variegatus
CAAAGCAGAAACAATTTCCTTAAGACAGAAGAGGCCTAAGAAACCAGAGGACATAGGAATACAAAACATACAAGCAAAACCAAACCATCAAGTGAGATTATTTCCCAGCTTTTATCAGTCTCAGCAAAATTTAATGGAATGTAATCCTTTCACTTTCATAAATGTAATTATGTAACAACAACAAGGGTTCCCCATATTATTTTACCCAAATGCAGCTGAACTCCAAGATAGCAGCAGCTGGGCAATTAAGATAATCTAATAACAGCTCTGCAGAAAAGGTAGTACACGTTTAAACGTTTTCCTACCATGCTTAAAACTATAAAAATAATTTTAAAAGCTGCCTGTCCTAACATAATGATATATAGATAGTATATATTTGTTTGTTTGTTTTAACCTTTCAGTGATCTGTGATTAAATTGGCATATCTTTTATGCTGGCTCCTTAACCAGCATTTTGAATTGTTTATCGTGGTCATAATCCTGAAACATGACATCCTGTGACAAAAATCAACTTTTTCTCCTTTTATCTTCCAAATGTGCCATCTCCCCGATTGCTTCATTTGTTTTATCTTCCAAATGTGCCATCTCCCCGATTGCTTCATTTGTATTTGTATACTCCCAAATCTATTCTTTAATTCTATTTTTCGAAAACACAACACATGTAGCAAACATGTCCAGTGCATGTTTTTGAATTAATTTGA
>NW_007843157.1:0-700 GCF_000696425.1 Galeopterus variegatus
TCTCTTGAAGAAAGCATATAGTTGGGTCTAACTTCTTAATCCAATCAGTCAGTCTGTGTCTTTTGAGTGAAATTTAATCCATTTACATTTTGGGTTGTTATTGAAAGGTATTGTCTTACCCCTGGCATTTTATCAATTTTCGTTTGGATGTTTAAAGTATCTTTCATTCCTTTCTTCCTTTTTTATTATTTGTCTTTGGCACTTGTTGTTTTTTTCGGGTGGTAAGATAAAGTTTTTTTTTCTTTCTCATTTGCATTTTTGTTCTACTGATGGGTTTGTTTTTTCTTGTGTATTCATGGTAGGGATTATCTTCTTTTGGATTCCAGATGCAGGACTCCCTTAAGGATTCCTTGCAGGGCTGGTAGTGTGGTGGTGAACTCCCACTGTTTTTGGTTGTTTGGGAAATACACTATTTCTCCCTCATTTCTGAAGGATTATTCTGCTGGGTTTAATATTCTTGGCTGTCAGTGTTTTCTTTCAGGATTTTGAATATATCATCCCAGTTTCTTTTGGGCTGTAGAGTTTCTGTTGAGAATTCTTGTGTTAGTCTCATGGGGACTCACTTACAGGTGGCTTGACAGTTCTCTCTTGCTGATTTTAGAATTCTCTCTTTGTCTTTGAGCTTTGCAAGTTTGACTGTAATGTGTCTTGGAGTGGATCTTTTTGGATTGAAATGGGGATCTTTGTGTCTCCTGGATCT
>NW_007843158.1:0-700 GCF_000696425.1 Galeopterus variegatus
AAATGAAGTACATCCATGAAATGGAATAGTGTCCAGCCATAAAAAGGAATGAAGTGCTGATGCATGCTACAGTGTGGATGAACCTTGAAAACATTATGCTCAGTAAAAGAAGCCAGGAACAAAGGACCACATATTGTATGATTCCATTCATATGAAATATCCAGAATAGGTGAATCCATAGACACAGAAAGCAAATTAGTGGTTGCCAGGGGAAGGGGAAATGGGGAGCAACTGACTAAAGGTTATGTTGAATAAAGGTTATTAAAGGAATTTCCTTTGGGGGTGATAGAAAAATGTTCTGGAACTAGATAGTGGAAAAGGTTGCACAACCTTATAAATGTACTGAATATCACTCAATTGTATACTTTAAAATGGTTAAAATGATGAATTGTGTGGTATGTGAATTTTACTCCCCCCAAATAAAACACACATACTCACACCCACAAAGGGAAAGAAAGGGGCTTTGCCTGGAGTCTGGGAGAGCGAGGGGGAGAAAACAGGGAGAGGCACTTCTCTTGGGGCAGCCCAGGCTGAGGTAAGCATGCAGGGCAGGTGCATCTCAACAGTCCAGACATGCACCTGCAGCCAGAGATTCCACAAGGCGGCTACTGCACCCATATAACAAGGCACGGTGACCCCTTAGGTGACTGGCAGCAAAGCACATCAAAAGACTTCAACAAATGCCTATTTAAGGGCTAGA
>NW_007843159.1:0-700 GCF_000696425.1 Galeopterus variegatus
GGGAACCCTATTAGTGGTCTTGCTGTCCTGGGGGCCACCAAGGCTCTCTTCTCCCCTGCTGTCTCCAAGCAGTTCCATCCAAAGGGCACAGCTGCAGCTTCTGCCAGCTCCTGCTCCATGTGTTAAGCAGTTCCAGCCTTAAAGCAGCCATGGCCTGAAACACTCCAAGCAGTTTTTTCTTTCTCTCATCGTGGCTTCTCCCCTTTCATGAACTCCATAGGTCTCTCGTCCCCTTCCCCTGAGCTCCAGTGGCTGCAGCTTGGCTGTTGCTACATTTTCATAGTTGTGAATTGATTGTTTGGCGGGGAAGAGTGATGCTAGGGACCGTCTATTCCACCATCTTGACTGAAGCTCCTTATTCTCTGTCTTTTTGATACCAGCCAGTCTTACTAGGGTGAGATGATATCTCAGAGTGGTTTTGATATGCATTTTCCTGATGATTAGTGATGTTTAGCTTTTTTTCATATACCTATTAGCTATTTGTATGTCTTCCTTTGAGAAATGCCTATTCAGTTCCTTTGTCCACTTTTTAAAACTGTATTATTATTATTTTTTTTTTAGTGTTAGGTTGTTTTGAATTACGTGTATATTCTGGATATTAATCCCTTGTTGATTTATAGTTTGCAAATATTTTCTCCCATTCTGTAGATTGTCTTTTCATTCTGGTGATTATTTCCTTTGCAGTGCAGAAGCTATTTGG
>NW_007843160.1:0-700 GCF_000696425.1 Galeopterus variegatus
CTCATCTTTGTCCTGATCCCGGGTTCTCCGTGGCCCTCTCTTGTCTCCGTGTCTGTGTCTCACGTAGACATCTCCTTGGTGTCACGGCTCAGGGTAGTGGCCGTTGAGCACGGACTCTGGAGCCACACTGTCTGGGACCTAATTCCAGCTCTGGCCCTGCACCTGAGACGTGGGACAAGTTCCCTAACCATGTCATGCCCCAGATTCCATTTCTGTGAGCTGGGGATGGTAGTGGTTCAGAAGGGCTAAATAAATATGAAGCGCTTAGGACAGTGCCTGGCACGCGGTGGGAGCTCTGTGCGTGCCAACGGTCATTACCATCGTCATTTGTATCCTTACCGCTGCTCAGAAGGCCTTTGTGGCCTTGCGGTCTCACTGCTGTGTGCCTTTGACAGGGCTGGTGTGTGTTCACCGTGAAGATGTGGCCTCTCTCCGGTGCATCATGGTGCATTTACACGCACATCGGATTTTGGGGACTGGGTTTCTTTTCACTGTGAGGAGTTGTAGGTGTCACCTGGCACATTTCCCCTGTACCCAGCGGTGGGCAAATGTCAGTAAACTTGAACGAGAAAGATTGATGATAAAAAAGCATCATGAAAAGCAAAAACCCAAAAAACCTCTGAAACCGAAGGAAAGGGAAGTTCTGTGTATTGAGAGGCTGGGAATCATTTCAGTCAAATTGAACAAAAAAGAGAGATGG
>NW_007843161.1:0-700 GCF_000696425.1 Galeopterus variegatus
AAACTTACTACAAGAGAGAGGCTGGGAAGAGGGCAGGAACCACTTGCAATAGTGTAATGGCTAATTAATATTATGGGTTGCAGTATGAATTGTTTTCTGCATTTCAACAATTCATCTGAACTAATTTCATTATGACCATTTGCATGGTTCTTTTTTAAAAATTTATCTTTTGAGTCAAAACATAACTGATTATACATCTTTATGGGGTTCAGAGTTGACTATCAGTATTTGTGTACAGTATATGATGATCAAATCAATATTATTAGCTTGTTCTTCATTAGCAAGAATCTCATTAACAAGATTCTTCTAAATAAATTTTACATAAAACCTTTTAGATGAATTTAATATAACTTCCAATACATTTTTCTCTGTCTTATTCATTAAACAAACATGTACTGAGCACGCCCACAAAGCACTAAGCAGTGGTAAGACCGTGGAGCTGCAGTAGTAAATAGACTCTCGGCCCTCGTGGAGCTTACATCTCAGTGGAAAGAGATTTTGAAATGTCCACCATTACATTTTTGTTACGCACTTGTTCAGTCTCATTCCTCTTAAGGCCTCTCTCCTGAGTAATGTTTGATAAATGTCAAAGTTCTGACTGAAGACTTTCCTGCACCACTTATAAGGGTTCCACACTGTGAGGTCTCTGGACCACTGGGATATGCTGAGCTATGGTTGCAACACTGAATTTAGTGAAACA
>NW_007843162.1:0-700 GCF_000696425.1 Galeopterus variegatus
AGTTTAGTAGTGTTAAGGATATTCACATTGTGGTGAATAGATCTCCAGAACTTTCTCATCTCGCAAGTTATTTTTTTTTTTTTTGTCTTTGTTCCGTGTCCGGCAACGGATCGCAACCCTCAGTGTTGCCCCCGTACCGGGCCGGGGACCGGCAACGGGACTGCAACCCTCGGCATTGCTCCCACGCCTCGCTCAGGCGGTGAGCGGGAACCGGTCTGTATGTGGGATCCGAACCCTCGGACGGGAGCGCCGCCGCGCTTCCCAAACGGCGCACTATCCAGTGCGCCACCGGGCCGGCCCCATCTTGCACATTTTAATAGGTTGTTTATACCTGTTAAAGATCTCACCATTCCTCCCTTCCCCCAGCCTATGTAAACCACCCTCTTACATTCTGTTTCCATTAATTTAACTGCTTTAGATACCTCATGTAAGTGGAGTCACATAGCGTTTATCTTTTTGTGATTGGCGTTATTTCAGTTAGCATATTGTCGTCAAGGTTCATCCATTTTGTAGTATGTGACAAGATTTTCTTTCCTTTAAAGCCTAAATAATATTTCATTGTATTTATATACAATGTTTTCTTTATCCATTTATCTATTAATGGACAGTTGGTTTGCTTCCACCTCTTGGCTATAGTGCTACTTTGAACATGGTCATGCAAATATGTCTTTGAGACCTTGATTTTAATACATTTAAATGT
>NW_007843163.1:0-700 GCF_000696425.1 Galeopterus variegatus
GAGCAAGCCCACACCAGCTGAGTCCTAATACAATGGAGGTTTAGTAGCCTACGTATAAAAAGCTGGTAATTCTGGTTCCTTGTGGGTAGGCGAACTTGTAGCTGATGGACAGATAGCAAGTGTATATCCTTTACTAAGCTTGTACAATATCTGAATATTCTAACATGTGTAAGTATTGCCTCTTAAAGATATTAATTATATTTAAATTTTAAAACATGTTGACTTTTAGGATTCTACTCTCAGTAAAAATAGTAGAGATTGACATGAGATTATTTAATTTTTGCCATGTGTTAATTAGCTAATGTGTCTCCCCTCCCAAGATCCAAAATCAATTAACCCAGGCATAGTACACACCTCCTTTAAGATGATTTTTGGATGGAAACTGCAGAGAGTGAATTCTGCTTACATACTTTCTTTCCCTTGGGTCAATGTGTGTCCCTGAAAAATGGGTTTCTATGCCTAGGAAACCCCTAAAACTCTAAAGAATGGGCAAAATATATATATACAGATGAGTTCTGCATTGATTATTTATGCTAAGATAGTGGAACGCAGTTCAAAAAAATCATGTATAGATCTTAGAAGCAGGCAGCCCTAGGTTTGAATTCTAGTGTCTCTGGGCTTATCAGCACTTAACCTTCGGTGATTTTTTTCCATTTCCTAGGTTTCAGTTTTCTTGACTGCAAATTGGGGATGAGAATAA
>NW_007843164.1:0-700 GCF_000696425.1 Galeopterus variegatus
TTGCATATATCTGTCAAATGCTAGTTTGTTTTCTATATTTTATAGTATGAAATTCAATAAGAGTATTCAAAGTATTGCTAGATACTTTAAAAATAAATAGCTGCCATATAAATTTTATTAATCTTGATTTAAGGCATTGAATTTCAAATTATTTTCTTTTTTCCTCTTCAATGGCCCTGTCTACTCTACAAAGCCAATATAATTTGTTCATTTTATCATAGCCCCACATTCTCCAAAATACATAAATTATTCACATAAGAAATTTATTACTAAAGTTTTTTATATAGTTAAAAATTCATTTATTCATTTCTGATGCACACAGTATTATTTTGTTGAATATCTGCCTTTTTAACTTGGAATCCTATTAAAGCTCTTGCAAAAAGATGCGCTATTTCTGTGTGAAAGGACAGAAGTCATACCAAGCAACTAACTCCTTCACAATATGACTATAAAAAAAATTGTGTAATATAAAATTTGCCAACCAGCAGTCTCAAAGGGGCATTTTGAAACATAACTAATAAATTACTTTAAAGAGCTTTTAACGTAATGCGCTACACACATGCTCAATAAAAATTAATGAAAGAATGCTGGAATTCCTTCAAATTTTGAAGTGATATCATACCTAACACACAATGCACACAATTCAAACATTTTTATTTAATAAAAATAATAGGTACTTAGGAGAATTTTTTAGTTTTTT
>NW_007843165.1:0-700 GCF_000696425.1 Galeopterus variegatus
AAGTTACAAGTACTGGTTACATATTACAGCATAAGTGCAAAAATGTTTACATGTGGAACGACTGTCTATGTTCAAAATGAGCAGTGAACTTTTATATTTTGACTCACTTTACAAATAACTTTGGCTTATACATAGCAGGCGATACACTAATTGGCACATGAAAAATTTTAAGAATTTACATAAACCTTTTGTTTAGTAACAGCACGTTGACAACAAATCTCAAGACCTGTCCCCAAGGCTATTAAGCTTTAGAGAGGCTGTTCAAATCGCATGTCATTATTTGCCATTTCTCCCCTTTTGATCAAAAACTTTGTCAGAAGGCCTTGAACATCAATCATTTTGGAGAGGCTCCTAGAGCATTAATCTCACAGTACTGAGAAGGCTTACTCCCAGGAAGTCATGTCCCTCACTGGGGGAAAGAGTTATTAGCATACAGGTGGGCCAAATTTGTCAGCAACATGGGTAGAGTCATGATACCCAGCAACATGCTATTCCTCTGAGTGATGAATCATTTTTAAGTGCTGTGCACTAATCAATTTAGTATGAGCAGTGGATTTAAAGCAAGCCAACATACAAATCACAGGCAATTATATAGCTAGAAACATAATAGCAATGTTGACAATAATGATAACAATTACGTGTAGTCCAGAGTGGAATAAGGACCTCAATCTGGAAGGTAGCCAGCTAAACAGATCATGTA
>NW_007843166.1:0-700 GCF_000696425.1 Galeopterus variegatus
TTGTTTGTTTTGAACAAGACAAGGCTCATTAACTAGTTGATTCAACAGAAAATTAAATATATGGAAAGTGAGGTTTTGTTGGCAAGTTCTCTGTCACTATCCAACCAAGAAATGAAGTTTCTTTTCTCACCTTCCTGAATCTGGACTGACCTGTATAATCATTGACCTATAGAAAGTGGCAGAATGAATGCTGGGCCACCCCCAGGCTTTGAGATGTCTGGTAGCTTCTTCTCCCTTTCATAAAATGCTCACTATTGGAATGTTTTTTTCATGGCCAGTGTAGGTACTGTGGTCTGCAGGTCCAACTGAGCTCAAAGCCAACAGTCATCTTCAACCATCATCCAAGCGAGTGAGCCATCTTGGGCAATCAAGTCTTTGGATGACTCCAGCCCCACATAAGAGATGCCATGCAAGGAACTCATAGCTAACCTCAGTCAATTAATAAAACCATGAGAATTTTTGATTTAGGCCATTAAATCTGAGGTGTTTGTTTTTGCACAGCACAAAAAAAAAGTCTGTACAATAGTTTAACAGTAGAGTTAAAAGCAGCAGTTTTTCTATCGTATTTCTGGCTGTCTTTAAGTAATATCAGTTTTTCTATCGTATTTCTGGCTGTCTTTAAGTAATATCTTTTATATGCTTATCCACCATGTTCAGCTAATAAATCCTGAAGTTCTCCAATAACCAGCTGTTGTAATCT
>NW_007843167.1:0-700 GCF_000696425.1 Galeopterus variegatus
ATATTTTCTGAGTGAATATATGAATTATAACAACTGAGAGCTAAACTCTGTAATGGCTGAGAGAAGACAATATCAATATGCAACAAAGTAGGGAAGTATCCTAATGAAATGGTATTTTCAGATTTTCCCGTATATACATTCCCTGTCCTCTTTTTTGGCTTTATCTTTTTCTTTGACATCTAATTAATACTGAACTGTTTCACTTATATATCTGTTACGTAAGTTCCAATACAGCAGCAATTTTTGTTTCTTTTTGTTTTTGTTGCTTTACCACTAAATCAAGAACAGGGGTCAGCCAAATACCATTTGCAGGCCAAGTCTGGCCCACAGCCTGCTTTGTTTTAATTAAAGTTTTATTGAACACAGCCACTCCCATTAGTTTACATATTACCTATAGCTGTTTTTGTGCAACAATAGCAGAATTGAATAGTTATGACAAAGCCTTTATGGCCCACAATATAGAAAATATTTATTCTTAGCCCCCTTACAGAGAAAGTTTTTCACTCTTGGTCGATGCCTAACACCCAGTAGATATTCAGTAAATGTCTGCTATATGAATGAGTGAATGAAATAATAAATAAATGGGTCAGAGATAAAAGTCAGATAACACTTTACCATCCCTGTCCCAGAGGTTTTTTTATGTGTCTTAAAATGATTGCAGGCCCTAAAACAAATGTACGGTCATATTTCTTGATCTATA
>NW_007843168.1:0-700 GCF_000696425.1 Galeopterus variegatus
GTAGCTGCATTCCCAAACATTACATAAAGCAAAATCTAAAGAATTTCCACATAAATGTCCTAACCTCAGCTTTATGAGTATTATTGAGAAACATAGAGAAATGTTTAGAATCCTAGTATATTTTATGTGAAGTGAACTCAAAAAATCACTTTTCAAACTTCTCAAAATACTTCAAGTGGCTTCTAACCTTAAACTCAGCCTCATTCAATAAACATTAAAGTACAAACATAATATCTCAAACTTGTAAGTAAGTTGAGAGACCACGCAAAGTTGGTATTTACAAAGAATTGCTGTAGTAGAAATTGTGTTAGTTGTGATTTACTTTGATAATCGAGACCAAACATGAAGAATATTTAGGCTATATACATTACAATTTCTGACAAAAGAAAGCATTCCTCTGCAGAAGGATAATATTTTTTGATTTTAAAACCAAAGAATAATTTTATGCTTAGATCTTTTAATATAGGACATTGGGAAACATAATGAACGACAACATCAAATATGGCTTTGCCAGAGATATAGAAATGTTCAAATGGACATCTCCTGAACTGATTCTATATGAAAATTGAAAGCATAATATAACATAGTAACTTTGTGGGAAAAAGAAAAAATATATATATTAGCTTAAATAATGTGCTCTAAACACAGATCTAGGAGAAAACCATGATATGGATTCCTAATTTTTATGTAAGCATTTTCT
>NW_007843169.1:0-700 GCF_000696425.1 Galeopterus variegatus
TTTTTTCTATGAACCATTGGTTATTTAAGAGTGTGCTGTTTAATTTCCACATATTTGTGAATTGTCCAATTTTTCTCCTATTATTGATTTCTAGTTTCATACCATTATGGTCAGAAAAGACACTTGATATGATTTAATTAGTTAGGACTTCATTTGTGACCTAGCATATAATCAGTCCTGGAGAGTGTTCCATATGCACTTAAAAATAATGTGTATTTTGTTGCTGTTGTGTGGAATGTTCTGAACATGTCTGTTAAGTCTATTTGGTCTGTAGTGTTGTTAGTGTCTGCTATTTCCTTACTCTTCACTTAATAGCATCCCTTTTCTCTTACTCTGCTCCTTCTGGAACTTCCATAATTTATGTTTTGGTGTCCTAGATGGTAAGCCTTACATTCCAGAGACCTTCCTCACTTTTTACATTCTTTTTTCTTTTTGCTTCTCTCACTAGGTAATTTTAAATTGCCTGTCTTCAAGTTTGCTGATTCCTTTACTTTTATTTTACTTTTATATATAAAATAAGGATTGCCATTTTAAGAATTTTTTAACATACAATTATGTGGAATTCACAATGCTGTGTGACACTGCCTCTATGTCCAAAACTTTTTCATCATCCTAAACATAAACTCTGTTATGTTTAACTATGTTTAAGCTCCATTAAGCAATAACTTCTCATTATTCCTGTCCCCCACTTTGTTTCTGC